>NC_139543.1:13510251-13667188 GCF_965153285.1 Podarcis tiliguerta | reverse complement strand
TGTGACTTTTGGCAATTCACTCAAAAATGGTGCCAAATGGTTGCAAATGCTCCCCTGAGAGGTTTGGAGGCCGAAACAGAAGGCTTTTTATCACAGGACAAGAAATCAGCCCTTGACAACTTAACCGGCAGAAAAATATTTTTTTGAAAAAATCCCTAAGCCCCGGGGTCACCATTTCATCAAAAATCTGACTTTTGGAAATTCACTCAAAAATGGTGCCAAACGGTTGCAAATGCTCCCCTGAGAGGTTTGGTGGTCGAAACAGAAGGCTTTTTATCACAGGACTAGAAATCATCCCTCGACAACTTAACCGGCAGAAAATTATTTTTTTGAAAAAATCCCTAAGCCCCGGGGTCACAATTTCATCAAAAGTCTGACGTTCTCCAATTCACTCAAAAATGGTGCCAAACGGTTGCAAATGCTCCCCTGAGAGGTTTGGAGGCCGAAACAGAAGGCTTTTTATCACAGGACAAGAAATCAGCCCTCGACAACTTAACCAGCAGAAAAATATTTTTTTGAAAAAATCCCTAACCGCCGGGGTCACAATTTCATCAAAAATCTGACTTTCGGCAATTCATTCAAAAATGGTACCAAACGGTTGCAAATGCTCCCCTGAGAGGTTTGGCGGTCGAAACAGACGGCTTTTTATCACAAAACAAGAAATCAGCCCTCAAAAACTTAACCGGCAAAAAAATTTTTTTTTGAAAAAATCCCTAACCCCCGGGGTCACAATTTCATCAAAAATCGGACTTCTGGCAATTCACTCAAAAATGGTGCCAAAGGGTGGCAAATGCTCCCCTGAGAGGTTTGGAGGTCGAAACAGAAGGCTTTTTATCACAACACAAGAAATCAGCCCTCGACAACTTAACCGGCAGAAAAATATTTTTTTGAAAAAATCCCTAACCCCCGGGGTCACAGTTTCATCAAAAATTTGACTTTCGGCAATTCACTCAATAATGGTGCCAAAAGGTTGCAAATGCTCCCCTGAGAGGTTTGGAGGTCGAAACAGAAGGCTTTTTATCACAACACAAGAAATCAGCCCTTGACAACTTAACCGGCAGAAAAATATTTTTTTGAAAAAATCCCTAAGCCCCGGGGTCACAATTTCATCAAAAATCTGACTTTTGGCAATTCACTCAAAAATGGTGCCAAACAGTTGCAAATGCTCCCCTGAGAGGTTTGGTGGTCGAAACAGAAGGCTTTTTATCACAGGACAAGAAATCAGCCCTCGAAAACCTAACCGACAGAAAAAGATTTTTTTGACAAAAATCCCTAACCCCCGGGGTCACAATTTCATCAAAAATCTGACTTTCGGCAACTTACTCAAAAATGGTGCCAAACGGTTGCAAATGCTCCCCTGAGAGGTTTGGCGGTCGAAATAGAAGGCTTTTTATCACAGGACAAGAAATCAGCCCTCGAAAACTTAACCGACAGAAAAAGATTTTTTTGAAAAAATCCCTAACCCCCGGGGTCACAATTTTATTAAAAATCTGACTTTCGGCAATTCACTCAAAAATGGTGCCAAACGGTTGCAAATGCTCCCCTGAGAGATTTGGTGGTCGAAACAGAAGGCATTTTATCACGACACAAGAATTCAGCCCTCGACAACTTAAACGGCAGAAAAAATATTTTTTTGAAAAAAATCCCTAACCACCGGGGTCACAATTTCATCAAAAATCTGACTTTCGGCAATTTACTCAAAAATGATGCCAAACGGTGGCAACTGCTCCCCTGAGCGATTGGGCGGTTGAAACAGAAGGCTTTTTATCACAGGACAAGAAATCAGCCCTTGAAAACTTAACCGACAGAAAAATATTTTTTTGAAAAAATCCCTAACCCCCGGGGTCACAATTTCATCAAAAATCTGACTTTCGGCAATTCACTCAAAAATGATGCCAAACGGTGGCAAATGCTTCCCTGAGAGGTTTGGCGGTCGAAACAGAAGGCTTTTTATCACAACGCAAGAAATCAGCCCTTCACAACTTAACCGGCAGAAAAATATTTTTTTGAAAAAATCCCTAATCCCCGGGGTCAAAATTTCATCAAAAATCTGACTTTTGGCAATTCACTCAAAAATGGTGCCAAACAGTTGCAAATGCTCCCCTGAGAGGTTTGGTGGTCGAAACAGAAGGCTTTTTATCACAGGACAAGAAATCAGCCCTCGAAAACCTAACCGACAGAAAAAGATTTTTTTGACAAAAATCCCTAACCCCCGGGGTCACAATTTCATCAAAAATCTGACTTTCGGCAACTTACTCAAAAATGGTGCCAAACGGTTGCAAATGCTCCCCTGAGAGGTTTGGCGGTCGAAATAGAAGGCTTTTTATCACAGGACAAGAAATCAGCCCTCGAAAACTTAACCGACAGAAAAAGATTTTTTTGAAAAAATCCCTAACCCCCGGGGTCACAATTTTATTAAAAATCTGACTTTCGGCAATTCACTCAAAAATGGTGCCAAACGGTTGCAAATGCTCCCCTGAGAGATTTGGTGGTCGAAACAGAAGGCATTTTATCACGACACAAGAATTCAGCCCTCGACAACTTAAACGGCAGAAAAAATATTTTTTTGAAAAAAATCCCTAACCACCGGGGTCACAATTTCATCAAAAATCTGACTTTCGGCAATTTACTCAAAAATGATGCCAAACGGTGGCAACTGCTCCCCTGAGCGATTGGGCGGTTGAAACAGAAGGCTTTTTATCACAGAACAAGAAATCAGCCCTCGAAAACTTAACCGACAGAAAAATATTTTTTTGAAAAAATCCCTAACCCCCGGGGTCACAATTTCATCAAAAATCTGACTTTCGGCAATTCACTCAAAAATGATGCCAAACGGTGGCAAATGCTTCCCTGAGAGGTTTGGCGGTCGAAACAGAAGGCTTTTTATCACAACGCAAGAAATCAGCCCTTCACAACTTAACCGGCAGAAAAATATTTTTTTGAAAAAATCCCTAATCCCCGGGGTCAAAATTTCATCAAAAATCTGACTTCTGGCAATTCACTCAAAAATGATGCCAAACAGTGGCAAATGCTCCCCTCAGAGGTTTGGCGATCGAAACAGAAGGCTTTTTATCACAGGACAAGAAATCAGCCCTCGAAAACTTAACCGACAGAAAAAGATTTTTTTGAAAAAATCCCTAACCCCCGGGGTCACAATTTCATCAAAAATCTGACTTTCGGCAATTCATTCAAAAATGGTACCAAACGGTTGCAAATGCTCCCCTGAGAGGTTTGGCGGTCGAAACAGAGGGCATTTTATCACAGGACAAGAAATCAGCCCTCAAAAACTTAACCGGCAGAAAAATATTTTTTTGAAAAAATCCCTAACCCCCGGGGTCACAATTTCATCAAAAATCTGACTTTCGGCAATTCACTCAAAAATGATGCCAAACGGTGGCAAATGCTTCCCTGAGAGGTTTGGCGGTCGAAACAGAAGGCTTTTTATCACAGGACAAGAAATCAGCCCTCGAGAACTTAACCGGCAGAAAAATATTTTTTTGAAAAAATCCCTAACCCCCGGGGTCACAATTTCATCAAAAATCTGACTTTCGGCAATTCCCTTAAAAATTCTGCCAAACAGTTGCAAATGCTCCCCTGAGAGTTCTGGCGCTCGAAACAGAAGGCTTTTTATCAGAGGACAAGAAATCAGCCCTCGAAAACTTAACCGGCAGAAAAATATTTTTTTGAAAAAATCCCTAACCCCCGGGGTCACAATTTCATAAAAAATCTGACTTTAGGGAATTCACTCAAAAATGAGGCCAAACGGTGGCAAATGCTCCCCTGAGAGGTTTGGCGGTCGAAACAGAAGGCTTTTTATCAGAGGACAAGAAATCAGCCCTCGACAACTTAACCGGCAGAAAAATATTTTTTTGAAAAAATCCCTAACCCCCGGGGTCACAATTTCATAAAAAATCTGACTTTAGGCAATTCACTCAAAAATGATGACAAACGGTGGCAAATGCTACCCTGAGAGGTTTGGCGGTCGAAACAGAAGGCTTTTTATCACAGGACAAGAAATCAGCCCTCGAAAACTTAACCGACAGAAAAATATTTTTTTGAAAAAATCCCTAACCGCCGGGGTCACAATGTCATCAAAAATCTGACTTTCGGCAATTCACTAAAAAATGGTGCCAAATGGTTGCAAATGCTCCCATGAGAGGTATGGCGATCGAAATAGAAGGCTTTTTATCACAACACAAGAAATCAGCCCTCGACAACTTAACCGGCAGAAAAATATTTTTTTGAAAAAATCCCTAACCGCCGGGGTCACAATTTCATCAAAAATCTGACTTTCGGCAATTCATTCAAAAATGGTACCAAACGGTTGCAAATGCTCCCCTGAGAGGTTTGGCGGTCGAAACAGACGGCTTTTTATCACAAAACAAGAAATCAGCCCTCAAAAACTTAACCGGCAAAAAAATTTTTTTTTGAAAAAATCCCTAACCCCCGGGGTCACAATTTCATCAAAAATCGGACTTCTGGCAATTCACTCAAAAATGGTGCCAAAGGGTGGCAAATGCTCCCCTGAGAGGTTTGGAGGTCGAAACAGAAGGCTTTTTATCACAACACAAGAAATCAGCCCTCGACAACTTAACCGGCAGAAAAATATTTTTTTGAAAAAATCCCTAACCCCCGGGGTCACAGTTTCATCAAAAATTTGACTTTCGGCAATTCACTCAATAATGGTGCCAAAAGGTTGCAAATGCTCCCCTGAGAGGTTTGGAGGTCGAAACAGAAGGCTTTTTATCACAACACAAGAAATCAGCCCTTGACAACTTAACCGGCAGAAAAATATTTTTTTGAAAAAATCCCTAAGCCCCGGGGTCACAATTTCATCAAAAATCTGACTTTTGGCAATTCACTCAAAAATGGTGCCAAACAGTTGCAAATGCTCCCCTGAGAGGTTTGGTGGTCGAAACAGAAGGCTTTTTATCACAGGACAAGAAATCAGCCCTCGAAAACCTAACCGACAGAAAAAGATTTTTTTGACAAAAATCCCTATCCCCCGGGGTCACAATTTCATCAAAAATCTGACTTTCGGCAACTTACTCAAAAATGGTGCCAAACGGTTGCAAATGCTCCCCTGAGAGGTTTGGCGGTCGAAATAGAAGGCTTTTTATCACAGGACAAGAAATCAGCCCTCGAAAACTTAACCGACAGAAAAATATTTTTTTGAAAAAATCCCTAACCCCCGGGGTCACAATTTTATTAAAAATCTGACTTTCGGCAATTCACTCAAAAATGGTGCCAAACGGTTGCAAATGCTCCCCTGAGAGATTTGGTGGTCGAAACAGAAGGCATTTTATCACGACACAAGAATTCAGCCCTCGACAACTCAAACGGCAGAAAAAATATTTTTTTGAAAAAAATCCCTAACCACCGGGGTCACAATTTCATCAAAAATCTGACTTTCGGCAATTTACTCAAAAATGATGCCAAACGGTGGCAACTGCTCCCCTGAGCGATTGGGCGGTTGAAACAGAAGGCTTTTTATCACAGGACAAGAAATCAGCCCTTGAAAACTTAACCGACAGAAAAATATTTTTTTGAAAAAATCCCTAACCCCCGGGGTCACAATTTCATCAAAAATCTGACTTTTGGCAATTCACTCAAAAATGATGCCAAACGGTGGCAAATGCTTCCCTGAGAGGTTTGGCGGTCGAAACAGAAGGCTTTTTATCACAACGCAAGAAATAGGCCTTCACAACTTAACCGGCAGAAAAATATTTTTTTGAAAAAATCCCTAATCCCCGGGGTCAAAATTTCATCAAAAATCTGACTTCTGGCAATTCACTCAAAAATGATGCCAAACAGTGGCAAATGCTCCCCTCAGAGGTTTGGCGATCGAAACAGAAGGCTTTTTATCACAGGACAAGAAATCAGCCCTCGAAAACTTAACCGACAGAAAAAGATTTTTTTGAAAAAATCCCTAACCCCCGGGGTCACAATTTTATTAAAAATCTGACTTTCGGCAATTCACTCAAAAATGATGCCAAACGGTGGCAAATGCTCCCCTGAGAGGTTTGGCGGTGGAAACAGAAGGCTTTTTGTCACAGGACAAGAAATCAGCCCTCAAAAACTTAACCGACAGAAAAAGATTTTTTTGACAAAATCCCTAACCCCCGGGGTCACAATTTCATCAAAAATCTGTCTTTCGGCAATTCACTCAAAAATGGTGCCAAACGGTTGCAAATGCTCCCCTGAGAGGTTTGGCGGTCTAAACAGAAGGCTTTTTATCACAGGACAAGAAATCAGCCCTCGAAAACTTAACCGGGAAAAATATATTTTTTTGAAAAAATCCCTAAACCCCGGGGTCACAATTTCATCAAAAATCTTACTTCTGGCAATTCACTCAAAAATGGTGCCAAACGGTTGCAAATGCTCCCCTGAGAGGTTTGGCGGTCGAAACAGAAGGCTTTTTATCAGAGGACAAGAAATCAGCCCTCGACAACTTAACCGGCAGAAAAATATTTTTTTGAAAAAATCCCTAACCCCCGGGGTCACAATTTCATAAAAAATCTGACTTTAGGGAATTCACTCAAAAATGAGGCCAAACGGTGGCAAATGCTCCCCTGAAAGCTTTGGCGGTCGAAACAGAAGGCTTTTTATCACAGGACAAGAAATCAGCCCTCGAAAACTTAACCGACAGAAAAATATTTTTTTCAAAAAAACCCTAACCCCCGGGGTCACAATTTCATCAAAAATCTGAGTTTCGGCAATTCACTAAAAAATGGTGCCAAATGGTTGCAAATGCTCCCCTGAGAGGTTTGGCGGTCGAAACAGAAGGCTTTTTATCACAACACAAGAAATCAGCCCTTGACAACTTAACCGGGAGAAAAATATTTTTTTGAAAAAATCCCTAAGCCCCGGGGTCACAATTTCATCAAAAATCTTACTTCTGGCAATTCACTCAAAAATGGTGCCAAACGGTTGCAAATGCTCCCCTGAGAGGTTTGGCGGTCAAAACAGAAGACTTTTTATCAGAGGACAAGAAATCAGCCCTCAAAAACTTAACCGGCAGAAAAATATTTTTTTGAAAAAATCCCTAACCCCCGGGGTCACAATTTCATAAAAAATCTGACTTTAGGCAATTCACTCAAAAATGATGCCAAACGGTGGCAAATGCTCCCCTGAGAGGTTTGGCGGTCGAAACAAAAGGCTTTTTATCACAACACAAGAAATCAGCCCTCGACAACTTAACCGGCAGAAAAATATTTTTTTGAAAAAATCCCTAACCCCCGGGGTCACAATTTCATCAAAAATCTTACTTCTGGCAATTCACTCAAAAATGGTGCCAAACGGTTGCAAATGCTCCCCTGAGAGGTTTGGCGGTCGAAACAGAAGGCTTTTTATCAGAGGACAAGAAATCAGCCCTCGACAACTTAACCGGCAGAAAAATATTTTTTTGAAAAAATCCCTAAGCCCCGGGGTCACAATTTCATCAAAAATCTGACTTTCGGCAATTCACTCAAAAATGGTGCCAAACGGTTGCAAATGCTCCCCTGAGAGCTTTGGTGGTCGAAACAGAAGGCTTTTTATCACAGGACAAGAAATCAGCCCTCGAAAACTTAACCGGGAGAAAAATATTTTTTTGAAAAAATCCCTAAGCCCCGGGGTCACAATTTCATCAAAAATCTTACTTCTGGCAATTCACTCAAAAATGGTGCCAAACGGTTGCAAATGCTCCCCTGAGAGGTTTGGCGGTCGAAACAGAAGGCTTTTTATCACAACACAAGAAATCAGCCCTCGAAAACCTAACCGGCAGAAAAATATTTTTTTGAAAAAATCCCTAACCCCCGGGGTCACAATTTCATAAAAAATCTGACTTTAGGCAATTCACTCAAAAATGATGACAAATGGTGGCAAATGCTCCCCTAGAGGTTTGGCGGTCGAAACAGAAGGCTTTTTATCACAACACAAGAAATCAGCCCTCGAAAACTTAACCGACAGAAAAATATTTTTTTGAAAAAATCCCTAACCTCCGGGGTCACAATGTCATCAAAAATCTGACTTTCGGCAATTCACTAAAAAATGGTGCCAAATGGTTGCAAATGCTCCCCTGAGAGGTATGGCGATCGAAATAGAAGGCTTTTTATCACAACACAAGAAATCAGCCCTCGACAACTTAACCGGCAGAAAAATATTTTTTTGAAAAAATCCCTAACCGCCGGGGTCACAATTTCATCAAAAATCTGACTTTCGGCAATTCATTCAAAAATGGTACCAAACGGTTGCAAATGCTCCCCTGAGAGGTTTGGCGGTCGAAACAGACGGCTTTTTATCACAAAACAAGAAATCAGCCCTCAAAAACTTAACCGGCAAAAAAAATTTTTTTTGAAAAAATCCCTAACCCCCGGGGTCACAATTTCATCAAAAATCGGACTTCTGGCAATTCACTCAAAAATGGTGCCAAAGGGTGGCAAATGCTCCCCTGAGAGGTTTGGAGGTCGAAACAGAAGGCTTTTTATCACAACACAAGAAATCAGCCCTCGACAACTTAACCGGCAGAAAAATATTTTTTTGAAAAAATCCCTAACCACCGGGGTCACAATTTCATCAAAAATCTGACTTTCGGCAATTTACTCAAAAATGATGCCAAACGGTGGCAACTGCTCCCCTGAGCGATTGGGCGGTTGAAACAGAAGGCTTTTTATCACAGGACAAGAAATCAGCCCTTGAAAACTTAACCGACAGAAAAATATTTTTTTGAAAAAATCCCTAACCCCCGGGGTCACAATTTCATCAAAAATCTGACTTTCGGCAATTCACTCAAAAATGATGCCAAACGGTGGCAAATGCTTCCCTGAGAGGTTTGGCGGTCGAAACAGAAGGCTTTTTATCACAAAGCAAGAAATCAGCCCTTCACAACTTAACCGGCAGAAAAATATTTTTTTGAAAAAATCCCTAATCCCCGGGGTCAAAATTTCATCAAAAATCTGACTTTTGGCAATTCACTCAAAAATGGTGCCAAACAGTTGCAAATGCTCCCCTGAGAGGTTTGGTGGTCGAAACAGAAGGCTTTTTATCACAGGACAAGAAATCAGCCCTCGAAAACCTAACCGACAGAAAAAGATTTTTTTGACAAAAATCCCTAACCCCCGGGGTCACAATTTCATCAAAAATCTGACTTTCGGCAACTTACTCAAAAATGGTGCCAAACGGTTGCAAATGCTCCCCTGAGAGGTTTGGCGGTCGAAATAGAAGGCTTTTTATCACAGGACAAGAAATCAGCCCTCGAAAACTTAACCGACAGAAAAAGATTTTTTTGAAAAAATCCCTAACCCCCGGGGTCACAATTTTATTAAAAATCTGACTTTCGGCAATTCACTCAAAAATGGTGCCAAACGGTTGCAAATGCTCCCCTGAGAGATTTGGTGGTCGAAACAGAAGGCATTTTATCACGACACAAGAATTCAGCCCTCGACAACTTAAACGGCAGAAAAAATATTTTTTTGAAAAAAATCCCTAACCACCGGGGTCACAATTTCATCAAAAATCTGACTTTCGGCAATTTACTCAAAAATGATGCCAAACGGTGGCAACTGCTCCCCTGAGCGATTGGGCGGTTGAAACAGAAGGCTTTTTATCACAGGACAAGAAATCAGCCCTTGAAAACTTAACCGACAGAAAAATATTTTTTTGAAAAAATCCCTAACCCCCGGGGTCACAATTTCATCAAAAATCTGACTTTCGGCAATTCACTCAAAAATGATGCCAAACGGTGGCAAATGCTTCCCTGAGAGGTTTGGCGGTCGAAACAGAAGGCTTTTTATCACAACGCAAGAAATCAGCCCTTCACAACTTAACCGGCAGAAAAATATTTTTTTGAAAAAATCCCTAATCCCCGGGGTCAAAATTTCATCAAAAATCTGACTTCTGGCAATTCACTCAAAAATGATGCCAAACAGTGGCAAATGCTCCCCTCAGAGGTTTGGCGATCGAAACAGAAGGCTTTTTATCACAGGACAAGAAATCAGCCCTCGAAAACTTAACCGACAGAAAAAGATTTTTTTGAAAAAATCCCTAACCCCCGGGGTCACAATTTCATCAAACATCTGACTTTCGGCAATTCATTCAAAAATGGTACCAAACGGTTGCAAATGCTCCCCTGAGAGGTTTGGCGGTCGAAACAGACGGCATTTTATCACAGGACAAGAAATCAGCCCTCAAAAACTTAACCGGCAGAAAAATATTTTTTTGAAAAAATCCCTAACCCCCGGGGTCACAATTTCATCAAAAATCTGACTTTCGGCAATTCACTCAAAAATGATGCCAAACGGTGGCAAATGCTTCCCTGAGAGGTTTGGCGGTCGAAACAGAAGGCTTTTTATCACAACGCAAGAAATCAGCCCTTCACAAATTAACCGGCAGAAAAATATTTTTTTGAAAAAATCCCTAACCCCCGGGGTCACAATTTCATCAAAAATCTGACTTTCGGCAATTCCCTTAAAAATTCTGCCAAACAGTTGCAAATGCTCCCCTGAGAGTTCTGGCGCTCGAAACAGAAGGCTTTTTATCAGAGGACAAGAAATCAGCCCTCGACAACTTAACCGGCAGAAAAATATTTTTTTGAAAAAATCCCTAACCCCCGGGGTCACAATTTCATAAAAAATCTGACTTTAGGGAATTTACTCAAAAATGAGGCCAAACGGTGGCAAATGCTCCCCTGAGAGGTTTGGCGGTCGAAACAGAAGGCTTTTTATCAGAGGACAAGAAATCAGCCCTCGACAACTTAACCGGCAGAAAAATATTTTTTTGAAAAAATCCCTAACCCCCGGGGTCACAATTTCATAAAAAATCTGACATTAGGCAATTCACTCAAAAATGATGACAAACGGTGGCAAATGCTTCCCTGAGAGGTTTGGCGGTCGAAACAGAAGGCTTTTTATCACAGGACAAGAAATCAGCCCTCGAAAACTTAACCGACAGAAAAATATTTTTTTGAAAAAATCCCTAACCGCCGGGGTCACAATGTCATCAAAAATCTGACTTTCGGCAATTCACTAAAAAATGGTGCCAAATGGTTGCAAATGCTCCCCTGAGAGGTATGGCGATCGAAATAGAAGGCTTTTTATCACAACACAAGAAATCAGCCCTCGACAACTTAACCGGCAGAAAAATATTTTTTTGAAAAAATCCCTAACCGCCGGGGTCACAATTTCATCAAAAATCTGACTTTCGGCAATTCATTCAAAAATGGTACCAAACGGTTGCAAATGCTCCCCTGAGAGGTTTGGCGGTCGAAACAGACGGCTTTTTATCACAAAACAAGAAATCAGCCCTCAAAAACTTAACCGGCAAAAAAATTTTTTTTTGAAAAAATCCCTAACCCCCGGGGTCACAATTTCATCAAAAATCGGACTTCTGGCAATTCACTCAAAAATGGTGCCAAAGGGTGGCAAATGCTCCCCTGAGAGGTTTGGAGGTCGAAACAGAAGGCTTTTTATCACAACACAAGAAATCAGCCCTCGATAACTTAACCGGCAGAAAAATATTTTTTTGAAAAAATCCCTAACCCCCGGGGTCACAGTTTCATCAAAAATTTGACTTTCGGCAATTCACTCAATAATGGTGCCAAAAGGTTGCAAATGCTCCCCTGAGAGGTTTGGAGGTCGAAACAGAAGGCTTTTTATCACAACACAAGAAATCAGCCCTTGACAACTTAACCGGCAGAAAAATATTTTTTTGAAAAAATCCCTAAGCCCCGGGGTCACAATTTCATCAAAAATCTGACTTTCGGCAATTCACTCAAAAATGGTGCCAAACAGTTGCAAATGCTCCCCTGAGAGGTTTGGTGGTCGAAACAGAAGGCTTTTTATCACAGGACAAGAAATCAGCCCTCGAAAACCTAACCGACAGAAAAAGATTTTTTTGACAAAAATCCCTATCCCCCGGGGTCACAATTTCATCAAAAATCTGACTTTCGGCAACTTACTCAAAAATGGTGCCAAACGGTTGCAAATGCTCCCCTGAGAGGTTTGGCGGTCGAAATAGAAGGCTTTTTATCACAGGACAAGAAATCAGCCCTCGAAAACTTAACCGACAGAAAAAGATTTTTTTGAAAAAATCCCTAACCCCCGGGGTCACAATTTTATTAAAAATCTGACTTTCGGCAATTCACTCAAAAATGGTGCCAAACGGTTGCAAATGCTCCCCTGAGAGATTTGGTGGTCGAAACAGAAGGCATTTTATCACGACACAAGAATTCAGCCCTCGACAACTCAAACGGCAGAAAAAATATTTTTTTGAAAAAAATCCCTAACCACCGGGGTCACAATTTCATCAAAAATCTGACTTTCGGCAATTTACTCAAAAATGATGCCAAACGGTGGCAACTGCTCCCCTGAGCGATTGGGCGGTTGAAACAGAAGGCTTTTTATCACAGGACAAGAAATCAGCCCTTGAAAACTTAACCGACAGAAAAATATTTTTTTGAAAAAATCCCTAACCCCCGGGGTCACAATTTCATCAAAAAGCTGACTTTCGGCAATTCACTCAAAAATGATGCCAAACGGTGGCAAATGCTTCCCTGAGAGGTTTGGCGGTCGAAACAGAAGGCTTTTTATCACAACGCAAGAAATAGGCCTTCACAACTTAACCGGCAGAAAAATATTTTTTTGAAAAAATCCCTAATCCCCGGGGTCAAAATTTCATCAAAAATCTGACTTCTGGCAATTCACTCAAAAATGATGCCAAACAGTGGCAAATGCTCCCCTCAGAGGTTTGGCGATCGAAACAGAAGGCTTTTTATCACAGGACAAGAAATCAGCCCTCGAAAACTTAACCGACAGAAAAAGATTTTTTTGAAAAAATCCCTAACCCCCGGGGTCACAATTTTATTAAAAATCTGACTTTCGGCAATTCACTCAAAAATGGTGCCAAACGGTTGCAAATGCTCCCCTGAGAGATTTGGTGGTCGAAACAGAAGGCATTTTATCACGACACAAGAATTCAGCCCTCGACAACTCAAACGGCAGAAAAATATTTTTTTGAAAAAAATCCCTAACCACCGGGGTCACAATTTCATCAAAAATCTGACTTTCGGCAATTCACTCAAAAATGGTGCCAAACGGTTGCAAATGCTCCCCTGAGAGGTTTGGCGGTCGAAACAGACGGCATTTTATCACAGGACAAGAAATCAGCCCTCAAAAACTTAACCGGCAGAAAAAGATTTTTTTGAAAAAATCCCTAACCCCCGGGGTCACAATTTCATCAAAAATCTGACTTTCGGCAATTCACTCAAAAATGATGCGAAACGGTGGCAAATGCTTCCCTGAGAGGTTTGGCGGTCGAAAAAGAAGGCTTTTTATCACAAGGCAAGAAATCAGCCCTTCACAAATTAACCGGCAGAAAAATATTTTTTTGAAAAAATCCCTAACCCCCGGGGTCACAATTTCATCAAAAATCTGACTTTCGGCAATTCCCTTAAAAATTCTGCCAAACAGTTGCAAATGCTCCCCTGAGAGTTCTGGCGCTCGAAACAGAAGGCTTTTTATCACAGGACAAGAAATCAGCCCTCGAAAACTTAACCGGCAGAAAAATATTTTTTGGAAAAAATCCCTAACCCCCGGGGTCACAATTTCATAAAAAATCTGACTTTAGGCAATTCACTCAAAAATGATGCCAAACGGTGGCAAATGCTCCCCTGAGAGGTTTGGCGGTGGAAACAGAAGGCTTTTTGTCACAGGACAAGAAATCAGCCCTCAAAAACTTAACCGACAGAAAAAGATTTTTTTGACAAAAATCCCTAACCCCCGGGGTCACAATTTCATCAAAAATCTGACTTTCGGCAATTCACTAAAAAAATGGTGCCAAAAGGTTGCAATTGCTCCCCTGAGAGGTTTGGCGGTCGAAACAGAAGGCTTTTTATCACAGGACAAGAAATCAGCCCTCGAAAACTTAACCGGGAGAAATATATTTTTTTGAAAAAATCCCTAAACCCCGGGGTCACAATTTCATCAAAAATCTTACTTCTGGCAATTCACTCAAAAATGGTGCCAAACGGTTGCAAATGCTCCCCTGAGAGGTTTGGCGGTCGAAACAGAAGGCTTTTTATCAGAGGACAAGAAATCAGCCCTCGACAACTTAACCGGCAGAAAAATATTTTTTTGAAAAAATCCCTAACCCCCGGGGTCACAATTTCATAAAAAATCTGACTTTAGGGAATTCACTCAAAAATGAGGCCAAACGGTGGCAAATGCTCCCCTGAGAGCTTTGGCGGTCGAAACAGAAGGCTTTTTATCACAACACAAGAAATCAGCCCTCGAAAACTTAACCGACAGAAAAATATTTTTTTCAAAAAAACCCTAACCCCCGGGGTCACAATTTCATCAAAAATCTGAGTTTCGGCAATTCACTAAAAAATGGTGCCAAATGGTTGCAAATGCTCCCCTGAGAGGTTTGGCGGTCGAAACAGAAGGCTTTTTATCACAACACAAGAAATCAGCCCTTGACAACTTAACCGGGAGAAAAATATTTTTTTGAAAAAATCCCTAACCCCCGGGGTCACAATTTCATCAAAAATCTTACTTCTGGCAATTCACTCAAAAATGGTGCCAAACGGTTGCAAATGCTCCCCTGAGAGGTTTGGCGGTCAAAACAGAAGACTTTTTATCAGAGGACAAGAAATCAGCCCTCAAAAACTTAACGGGCAGAAAAATATTTTTTTGAAAAAATCCCTAACCCCCGGGGTCACAATTTCATAAAAAATCTGACTTTAGGCAATTCACTCAAAAATGATGCCAAACGGTGGCAAATGCTCCCCTGAGAGGTTTGGCGGTCGAAACAAAAGGCTTTTTATCACAACACAAGAAATCAGCCCTCGACAACTTAACCGGCAGAAAAATATTTTCTTGAAAAAATCCCTAACCCCCGGGGTCACAATTTCATCAAAAATCTTACTTCTGGCAATTCACTCAAAAATGGTGCCAAACGGTTGCAAATGCTCCCCTGAGAGGTTTGGCGGTCGAAACAGAAGGCTTTTTATCAGAGGACAAGAAATCAGCCCTCGACAACTTAACCGGCAGAAAAATATTTTTTTGAAAAAATCCCTAAGCCCCGGGGTCACAATTTCATCAAAAATCTGACTTTCGGCAATTCACTCAATAATGGTGCCAAAAGGTTGCAAATGCTCCCCTGAGAGGTTTGGAGGTCGAAACAGAAGGCTTTTTATCACAACACAAGAAATCAGCCCTTGACAACTTAACCGGCAGAAAAATATTTTTTTGAAAAAATCCCTAAGCCCCGGGGTCACAATTTCATCAAAAATCTGACTTTTGGCAATTCACTCAAAAATGGTGCCAAACAGTTGCAAATGCTCCCCTGAGAGGTTTGGCTGTCGAAACAGAAGGCTTTTTATCAAAGGACAAGAAATCAGCCCTCGAAAACTTAACCGACAAAAAAAGATTTTTTTGAAAAAATCCCTAAGCCCCGGGGTCACAATTTCATCAAAAATCTGACTTTCGGCAATTCACTCAAAAATGGTGCCAAACGGTTGCACATGTGCCCCTGAAATCTTTGGCGGTCGAAACAGAAGGCTTTTTATCACAGGACAAGAAGTCAGCCCTCAAAAACTTAACCGACAGAAAAAGATTTTTTTGAAAAAATCCCTAAGCCCCGGGGTCACAATTTCATCAAAAATCTGACTTTCAGCAATTCACTCAAAAATGGTACCAAACGGTTGCAAATGCTCCCCTGAGAGGTTGGGCGGTCGAAACAGAAGGCTTTTTATCACAACACAAGAAATCAGCCCTCGACAACTTAACCGGCAGAAAAATATTTTTTTGAAAAAATCCCTAAGCCCCGGGGTCACACTTTCATCAAAAATCTGACTTTCGGCAATTCACTCAATAATGGTGCCAAACGGTTGCAAATGCTCCCCTGAGAGGTTTGGTGGTCGAAACAGAAGGCTTTTTATCACAGGATAAGAAATCAGCCCTCAAAAACCGACAGAAAAAGATTTTTTTGAAAAAATCCCTAAGCCCCGGGGTCACAATTTCATCAAAAATCTGACTTTTGGCAATTCACTCAAAAATGGTGCCAAACGGTTTCAAATGCTCCCCTGAGATCTTTGGCGGTCGAAACAGAAGGCTTTTTATCACAAGACAAGAAGTCAGCCCTCGAAAACTTAAGCGACAGAAAAAGATTTTTTTGAAAAAATCCCTAAGCCCCGGGGTCACAATTTCATCAAAAATCTGACTTTCGGCAATTCACTAGAAAAATGGTACCAAACGGTTGCAAATGCTCCCCTGAGAGTTTTGGCGGTCGAAACAGAAGGCTTTTTATCACAGGACAAGAAATCAGCCCTTGAAAACTTAACTGAGAGAAAAAGATTTTTTTGAAAAAATCCCTAAGCCCCGGGCTCACAATTTCATCAAAAATCTGACTTTTGGCAATTCACTCAAAAATGTTGCCAAACAGTTCCAAATGCCCCCCGAGAGCTTTGGCGGTCGAAACAAAAGGCTTTTTATCACAGGAGAAGAAATCAGCCCTTACAAACTTAACCGACAGAAAAAGAATTTTTTGAAAAAATCCCTAAGCCCCGGGCTCACAATTTCATCAAAAATCTGACTTTTGGCAATTCACTCAAAAATGGTGCCAAACGGTTTCAAATCTTCCCCTGAGAAGTTTGACGGTCGAAACAGAAGGCTTTTTATCCCAGGACAAGAAATCAGCCCTCGAAAACTTAACCGACAGAAAAAGATTTTTTTGAAAAAATCTCTAAATCACAATTTCATCAAAAATCTGACTTTCGGCAATTCACTCAAAAATGGTGCCAAACGGTTGCAAATGCTCCCCTGAGAGGTTTGGATTTCGAAACAGAAGGCTTTTTATCACAGGACAAGAAATCAGCGCTTGACAACTTAACCGTCAGAAAAAGATTTGTTCTAAAAAATCCCTTATCCCCTGGGTCACCCTAGACCCCCTCACCCTTGACCCTTGACCCCTGACATTTGACCCCTGACCCCTGAACCTTGACCCTGGACCCTGGACCCTGGACCTTTGACCCTTGACCCTTGACCCCTAACCAACGGAAGTTCTCAGCATACTGTGCTGGAATGTAAACTGACATGTGACACACAACAATTCCACATGCCTGTTCCTTAAGGTGGAATGGAAATGTCAGAATAGGCCTAGCCCCTAGCCCCTAGCCCCTGGTCCTTAACCATTAACCCTTAACCACTGACCCCTGACCCTTGACCTTTGACCCCGACCTTTGACCCTTGACCCCTTGACGCTTGACCTTTGACCTTTGACCCCTGACCCCCTGACCCCTTGACCCCTGACTTTTGATCTTTGACCCTCGACCACTGACCTTTGACCCTCGACCCCGACCCTCGACCCCCTGACCCTTGACCTTTGACCCTTGACCCTTGACCCTTGACACCTAACCAACGGAAGTTCACAGCATACTGTGCTGGAATGTAAACTGACGTGACACACAACAATTCCACATGCCTGTTCCTTAAGGTGGAATAGAAATGTCAGAATAGGCCTAGCCCCTAGGCTCTAGCCCCTAGCCCTTAACCCTTATTGATTAACCCCTGACCCCTTGACCCTTGACCCCCTGACCCCTGACCCCTGACCCTTGACTCCCGACCCCAGGTGTCAGATAGAAGTTCCCAGGTGTCACAAAAGATTATTTATGTATACCACTGCTGCGGCCCATGTTTCGTTAGCCCAAAAAAGGAAAACGAGCAAGGTCCCAACCAAAGAAGAATGACAACTTAAACTGATGGAATGCACACAGTTTGCAAATTTAACTCATTTTGTTGGGGTTCTGTTTCTGTTATTTCGGGGGGGGGGACTTTTAAGGGGGAAAGGGATTAATCACTCACCAAAAACTCTGTCTTCCGTTACAGATATCAGGAGAAAATCCAGGCAGGGGCCAGGGGCTGGGGCCAGGTGCTCTTAGGCAAAAGCAAATAAAATGAGCCCGCGATCGATAGCGATCAACTGCAACCTCCCGGGGATCGACCAGTCGATCCCAATCGACCTGTTGGACATCCCTGACATATAGAATAAGAGAACAAGAAGAAGATGTGTTTAAAAACTGGAAAATGTTTACTGAATATCTGGGTGAAAATTGCATACATTTAAAAACGCTGGTAACATTAAGATAAATTCAACAGTATACAGTGGTACCTCGGGTTACATATGCTTCAGGTTACATACACTTCAGGTTACAAACTCCGCTAACTCAGAAATAGTGCTTCAGGTTAAGAACTTTGCTTCAGGATGAGAACAGAAATCGTGCTCCGGCGGTGTGGCAGCAGCAGGTTAAGAACAGTTTCAGGTTAAGAACAGACCTCCGGAACGAATTAAGTACTTAACCCGAGGTACCACTGCATTCTTCTAAATTCTCCAAAGCCTGTAAATAAGGAAGAGGGATTAAGGGCTGATTTAATTAAGTTAAAAGCTCCATGTGGTCTCAGCTTTCAAAATAAAACAGGAAAAAGCTTCAAATCGCGTCCTCACTTTGTACATTTCAGTTTCAGTACTGTAGAGCTAGGGCTGGACAACAGGATAGTGTCCAGAATAAGTTTTGCTACACATTTTGGGGGGAGGGGGCGGGGAGGCAGAACTTGACATGAGGATGCTGAGACAGCTTCATGTTACTCACAGTACACGGTTTGGCCCTTAAACGAAGTACACCGATAGCATTGTAACTGTTGCTTACATGTGTATTCGGCAGGAGTGATGGGGGAGAAAATCAGTTCACAATTTAGCGTGAAACCTTTCTAATACACACTTCCCAAAATATGCAAATGGGAAATTTCCGTTTTTCAATTTCTATTCTTCTAAGGGCTGTGCTTTAACTGTTCCAGACCCCAATATGTGGGAAAGAGGCTTCACACATGCAACTTGTACATGTCAGATCAATAGATAGTCAGCCAATTGATCTCCAAGCACTAGTTAGTCCCATACCCCCCAACAGTCCTCCGATGAAAATAGGGACGTCATATTCCATATCCTCCAACATTTCTCCGATGAAAATAGGGATGTCCTATTCCATATTCTCCAACATTTCTCCAATGAAAATAGGGACGTCGTATTCCATATCCTCAGGTGTTTCTCCGATGACAATAGGGACGTCCTATTCCATATCCTCCAACATTTCTCCATTGAAAAGAGGGACATCCTACCACCCCCTCCAACATTCCTCCAATGAAACTAGGGATGTCCTAAGGAAAAGCGGGACATTCCAGGACCTAGACAGCTTCTGTGAATCTGGGAGTGTCCTTGGAAAATAGGGACACGTGGGGGGTCTGTAGCCCGCAATTTGGTTGTGTGAACAGGCCTCATATTTCTTATGTAGAAAGGTAACAAGCTATTCACTGAAGTGTTCAAGAGACACCTGGGGAAAATCTAGCTATGTGCTTTCCTCTGAAATAACAAAATGCAGATAACTTGGGAGCATGAGACGTTTGGAGGAAGGTGTCATGTCATCTTGCTCTGAAGATTATCCGCACGAATCAGATGTCTGAGAGCATCTTCGGTGTGCAAAATGAAGTGTCCTCCATGACCGTGGACAATTCCTACTGACAAAGTACATTCAAATGAGCCACCCTCCTGCAACTGCCCATAAAAAAATAATAATGATGCATTCTGGGACTCTGCACAAGCCCTACTGAGGAGAAGCAAGTGACACGCAGACAGGTTTGCACCCGATGAGAAAACAGGACAGATTAATAGGGTTTGTTTTGTTTTTTAATCTTTCTGGAGGGAAAAGGACATCAGGAGAGGGAAAACAGGAAGGTTTTGTTGGCATGATCTCTTCCATTTAAAATAAAAAAAACCTTACAAGCTCTCCTATAGAACAAACTAGATGAACTATAGGGAATACTCAACCATATGGTTAAAAGAGTGGTGTTGTTTAGTCGTTTAGTCATGTCCGACTTTTCGTGACCCCATGGACCAGAGCACGCCAGGCACTCCTGTCTTCCACTGCCTCTCGTAGTTTGGTCAAACTCATGCTGGTAGCTTCGAGAGCATTCGAATATTTCCCAAATTCAGGGTCTTTTCCAAGGAATCTTCTCTTCTCGAGAGGTGGCCAAATTATTGGAGACTCAGCTTCAGGATCTGTCCTTCCAGTGAGCACTCAGGGCTGCTTTCCTTCAGAATGGATAGGTTTAATCTTCTTGCAGTCCATGGGACTCTTGAGAGTCTCCTCCAGCACCATAATTCAAAAGCATCAATTCTTCGGCGATCAGCCTTCTTTATGGTCCAGCTCTCCTTCATGGATCACTGCCTTGCTGTGGCGAAGGGGCTTGAATAACTCAGAGAAGCTATGAGCTATGCCGTGCAGGGCCACGCAAGGTCATAGACAGGTCATAGTGGAGAGTTTTGACCAAATGTGATCCACCTGGAGCAGGAACCGGCAAGCCACTCCAGTATCCCTGCCGAGAAAACTCCATGGACAAAGACAACAGGCATATAAAAGAGTGGTAGATAAAAAAAAAAACAACTGGTTTTGCACTCCGGGCCACTGAGGCCACCTGAGCCTCGAGCGACTTCCTAGCCCTTTTTGCACGGAGTTGCTGTTTCCCCCCTTCTGCTGCAGAAGAAGAAGAGGAGTTTGGATTTGATATCCCGCTTTATCACTACCCGAAGGAGTCTCAAAGTGGCTAACATTCTCCTTTCCCTTCCTCCCCCACAACAAACACTCTGTGAGGTGAGTGGGTCTGAGAGACTTCAGAGAAGTGTGACTAGCCCAAGGTCACCCAGCAGCTGCATGTGGAGGAGCGGAGACGCGAACCCAGTTCACCAGATTACGAGTCTACCGCTCTTAACCACTACACCACACTTGCTCTGTACCCTATCTTTTATCTATCAAATTGTAACCACAATATTATTTGGGGATGCATGGGGGAGAGCTAACTGTGCAAGGTTCTTCCTTCAGACCTTCCACCCACTACACCACACTTGCTCTGTACCCTATCTTTTATCTATCAAATTGTAACCACAATATTATTTGGGGATGCATGGGGGAGAGCTAACTGTGCAAGGTTCTTCCTTCAGACCTTCCACCCACTGTTGAAAGTTGAGGGGTAAAGCCCACACAGAGAGTGTGTGACCATGTGGGGGCTGGGGAGGTTTGCATGGCTAGTTTCTAAATTATACATACATACATACATACATACATACATACATGGGACACGGGTGGTGCTGTGGCTTAAACCACAGAGCCTAGGACTTGTTGATCAGAAGGTCAGCGGATCAAATCCCTGTGACGGGGTGAGCTCCCGTTGCTCAGTCCCTGCTTCTGCCAACCTAGCAGTTTGAAAGTACATCAAAGTGCAAGTAGATAAATATGTACCTCTCCAGCGGGAAGGTAAACGGCGTTTCCATGCACTGCTCTGGTTCTCCAGAAGCGGCTTAGTCATGCTGGCCACATGACCCGGAAGCTGTATACCGGCTCCCTCAGCCAATAAAGCGAGATGAGCGCCACAACCCCAGAGTCGTCCACGACTGGACCTAATGGTCAGGGGTCCCTTTACCTTTACATGCATACATACATACATATATACATACATACATACATACATACATACCCCACCCATCTGAACTGGGTTTCCCCAGCCACTCTGGGCAGCTCCCAACAGAATATGAAAAACATCAAACATTAAAAACTTCCCTAAACAGGGCTGCCTTCAGACGTCTTCTAAAAGTCAGATAGTTGTTTATTTCCTTGACATTTGATGGGAGGGCGTTCCACAGGGCGGGCAGCATCACCAAGAAGGCCCTCTGCCTGGTTCCCTGCAACCTCACTTCTCACAGTGAGGGAACCACCAGAAGGCCCTCAGAGCTGGACTTCAATGTATGGGCTGAACAATGAGGGTGGAGACGCTCTTTCAGGTATACAGGGCCAAAGATGTTTAGGGCTTTAAAGCTCAGCACTTTGAATTGTGCTCAGAAACATACTGGGAGCCAATGTAGGTCTTTCAGGACAAGTTTGATATGGTCTCTGTAGCCACTCCCAGTCCCCAGTCTACCTGCCGCATTCTGGATTGTAGTTTCCGGGTCACCTTCAAAGGTGGCCCCACGTAGAGTGCATTGCAGTAGTCCAAGCAGGAGATAACTAGAGCTTGCTAGTTATACTATGTGTGATAGAATCATAGAATCATAGAGTTGGAAGAGACCACAAGGGCCATCGAGTCCAACCCCCTGCCAAGCAGGAAACACCATCAGAGCACTCCTGACATATGGTTGTCAAGCCTCTGCTTAAAGACCTCCAAAGAAGGAGACTCCACCACACTCCTTGGCAGCAAATTCCACTGTCGAACAGCTCTTACTGTCAGGAAGTTCTTCCTAATGTTTAGGTGGAATCTTCTTTCTTGTAGTTTGGATCCATTGCTCCATGTCCGCTTCTCTGGAGCAGCAGAAAACAACCTTTCTCCCTCCTCTATGTGACATCCTTTTATATATTTGAACATGGCTATCATATCACCCCTTAACCTCCTCTTCTCCAGGCTAAACATGCCCAGCTCCCTTAGCCGTTCCTCATAAGGCATCGTTTCCAGGCCTTTGACCATTTTGGTTGCCCTCCTCTGATGGTTTTGAACATCATATGCAATGCCGTATGGTGTTTTGTTTTGCTTTGCTTTGTTTCAGCTGAGAAGGACAAGGGCCAAAATAGATTACATTTTCCTGTTGCACGCCCACTGTGGTTATTGTCTATGTTCACCCCCCCACTACATATAGCAACAAGCAAAACCCAAGACTGTTTTGCCACGCAAAAATGATTATCCGTTTTGTAAATTCCCGAGGAAAGTTTGTAGCCTTGATATTTATGTTGCATACTCATTTCTAGTAAACACAGAATTAACATTCATTCAATTACTTATCTGTATAATGAGACTTAACATTCTTTCCGGGATCTATAGTTCTTAAGGCGTTTTATCTCAGCAGGTTTCTGTTGTAAACATGCTTTTTCTTGCTAGGGCAACACTAATTTCCAGAAAGCCATCAAAACAAATTATGCCAAGATTTATAGGCCAGTCTGCCATGGGTATGCAGAATTAGACCATCTATCACCATCCTCAAAACGCAGTATTATGCATGCGTTTGCCAACTTCGCAGCAGATGGGTTAGTTTTCCTAAGCTATGGCTACAATTTTCCATTATATGCACACACCCCGTGTGACATCTAATTACAGGATAAAAATTACTCCGGATTCCTAAAAGCACAAATCCAAGCAAGCCAGTTTGCATTGGCAAAAGAATGCAGCGCTCCCTCAAAGGTTAATGTCCTAATGAAAACGCAGTAGGAATCTGGCTGAGTGATTTCTGCAGCCTTCCTAGACGGCATCATGCAGTTTGGTTCTTCCTTGCGTATTTTAACTGCCCTCTTGTACACAGAATCGAAGAAGAAGAAGAAGAAGAAGAAGAAGAAGAAGAAGAAGAAGAGGAAGAAGAAGAAGAGAGCGGGTTGGGGGGAAGAGTGAAAGGATTGCCCAAGAGTCAAGTGACGATTCTTAATCTGTGTGAGAAAATAATCGGCATTAACTAAGCCAGTGTCAAATACACGGGGTTCTCCATAGGATTGGGAATGTGATCCTTTAAACACGTGTGGAATGCTAAGGGGGCAAGTCGGTTTTTCTTTTTAGGGGGGTGGTTAACGGCTGACTGTTTGGTGTGTGCCTTATTTTGAGTTTTCTTACCCAACTTGTAGGAAGCAAATCCGTCAAATGAACTAATAAATAAACTTATAGTAGCAGCAAAAGTGGATCTGTTAGAGCCGTGGTTCTCAATGGCACACGCCCCACAGGGGGGCAATTTAGTTTTTAAGGGGGGCAATTCGAGAATGAGTTGTTAACAGTGAATGGCCTTTTAGGCTTCCTCCACGTGAATAGGAGTTCACTTTTTGAATAATAAGAATTATATGTTAATGGGGGGGGTCAGGATTTTAGAGATACAGTGGTACCTCAGGTTACATACGCTTCAGGTTACACACGCCACTAAGCCAGAAATAGTGCTTCAGGTTAAGAACTTTGCTTCAGGATAAGAACAGAAATTGGGCTCTGGCGGTGCGGTGGCAGCAGGAGGCCCCATTAGCTAAAGTGGTACTTCAGGTTAAGAACAGTTCCAGGTTAAGTACGGACCTCTGGAACGAATTAAGTACTTAACCAGAGGTACCACTGTACTTAGCTGGGACATGACCAAAAAAATGTTGGGAACCACTGTGTTAGAGCAAGTGGGGTCTACTGGGGGCCCACAACTCCCAGTCTGCCTGTACCCAGCTCACATTTGCCGGCTTTCATACTTACCATGGTGGTAGCTGTCAACCTCCTTAATCGCAGTGTTGTTGCCCTTGTAGAATTTAGCAAGAAGGAGGATTGGGGGGGGGAGGATTGCACTTTATTGGGTCTACTTGCCATTCCCTCTGGCGCCACCTACTGTTGGCCTCCCAGCTTTCCATCCTACCATTCCCAATGAGCACCGGCCACCACTGTTCAGCGGGAGAAGTTGCTGCGGTTGTGTTGCCCACCTTTCCAGCTCCTATTCTCATCTTCCTCCCTGATGTCAGGGGCCAGGCAGAGGAGGAGGAGTGGTGGAGACCACCTCCCCAGCCTGACCCATCCAGGGAGGAGGAAGAGGGAGACAGCCTAGATTTACAACAGGGGTTTGCAGAAGGTCACAGCGCAGAGGCGGATGAGGGGGAAAGTTGGGAAATCATGGGAGAGCTGGAACAACCCCCAGTTGACACGTTATCATTAGAAAACATTCCTGATCCTCCATCTCCCAGAACCCGGCGAGCCTTAAAAGTAGGAGAGCAAAGAGCTCAAAGATAGAGGGCACTCGTAGAGGAGACAAGAATGATGAATGAGGAAGTGGGAAGACAAGGGGGTGGAGATTCACTCGGGACAACGCCATTATCCAAGAGGCTGATTCCTATAGCCTCTCTCTGTAAAGTTTGAAATAAAAAAGGACTGCAAGAAACTTTCCCTCGTTTTTATACTTTCCTGGGCAACCAGCCGGGAGCCGCTGACAGCATCCTGACACCCATTTGCTATGAAGAAAGTCGCAGTTCGGTGGAGGAGGGAGAGTTGTGAAGCCTGGGAAGGAATGAAGTGGAAGGCTTAGAGGCAGCCACCTGCGCATTTAGCTGATAAAGGAAGGGGTCATCTGTGTTGCTGCCATCCCTGTTGCCAGCAAAGAGAATCACACCTTGACTCAATTACAGTTTGGGGGTTCCCCCCCTCAACCCATAAAACGGTGTCAAAGAGCCATGAAATACCATGGGGAAGGCGGGCAGCTGACATCCTCTCAAAACGGAGTCCTCAGCTAAAATATTGTAGCCTCTTAAGGCTTCCTTGGCGCAGCAATAAAGGAAGCACTGCAACAGAGAAGCGACGGTCAAAGAAACGTTGCCATCAATTATTCACATCATAAAATCTAATGGTACATAGAAGACGGGGCATTTTGTAAGATGAGGAGGAGGAGGGAGAGACACGAGACAAATCAGGAATAGCAATCCATCGGCCCTGTGGTCTAAACTGCTAAGCCTCTTGGGCTTTCCGCTCAGAAGGTCGGCGGTTCGAATCCCCGCAATAGGGTGAGCTCCTGTTGCTCTGTCCCAGCTCCTGTCAATCAAGCAGTTCGAAAGCATGCCAGTGGAAGTAGATAAATAGGTACCACTGCGGCGGGAAGGTAAACAGCGTTTCTGTGCATTCTGGTTTCCGTCATGGTGTTCCGTTGTGTCAGAAGCAGTTTAGTCATGATGGCCACATGACCCAGAAAGCTGTCTGTGGACAAACGCTGGCTCCCTCGGCCTGAAAGTCCAACCCCATAGTTGTCTTTGACTGGACTTAACCATCCAGGGGTCCTTTACCTTTTACTTTACCTATTGGAGGGTATGGAGTCATGCTACCCCTGAGCCAAGAATATAAGTAACTAGACAACCTTTGACATCTGAAGGCAGCCCTGTATAGGGAAGTTCTTTAATGTTTCATGTTTCATGATGTTTTAATAAATGTTGGAAGCCACCCAGAGTCGCTGGGACTATCCAGTCAGATGGTTGGGGTATTATTATTTTTTTTTATTATTATTATTATTATTATTATTATTATTATTATTATTATTATTATATAGGACATCTCTATTTTCATTTGGAGGAATGTTGGGTATCTTAACCTACCCAAATCCTGTGGTTTTCCTCATAGGTCCTTCCCAAATTGACTCCGAGGGAAGTACTAAGGGCAGCGACATGAAAATGGGTCTTTACAGTTGCGGCTCCCCCAGGAAAGGATGCCTGGAGCCATCACTGCCTGCTTTTAGGCACAGACCAAAACATTTCTGATCACCCAGGCTTTTGGATGTATCAGAAAGTACTGAGATATGATTCTTGACCTGTTTGCAGCACTCATCTTGTGGTGGCATGGGCAGGACTCATCCCTTTTTATGACTAGTGACGGATGAGCACTGCTCGGTATTTTACTTTGCAATTGTTTTTAATACAGTCGTACCTCGGAAGTCGGATGGAATCCGTTCCGGAAGTCTGTTTGACTTCCAAAAGGTTCAGAAACCAAGGTGCGGCTTCCAATTGGCTGCAGGAAACCACACCGGAAGTTCGGGTTGCGAAGATCATTCACAAACCGTAACACTAACTTCCAGGTTTGCAGTGTTCAGGAGCCAAAACATTCAACTCTCAAGGCGTTTGTCACCCAAGGTACGACTGTACGTGGTTTCAAAGCCTCTCGTGTTATTCGTCTCTCATTAACCTTGAAGTTGTTTGGGGACACATTTTGTACGAAAAGCCCTGAAAGAAATCTATAAATAATAAACCAATAAAAGGATATCTGGTGTTCCCCGTTAAATAAAATTAAATCTGCAGTGTGGCTGTTTCAAACACAAGGAGTGAAACCCAGGAAGTGCTGAACATCAGTAGCTATAATGACCATTGCACGATCCCTTCTTGTTCCTTAGAGAAAAATAAATATACGCACATTATAGCCCAGTTCTCACTACAGAGCAATACAAGCCTTTGCAGGCATGTTTATGAGCAAAACAAAGGGCTTTTAGACATATATATCTTGACACCATCTTTGCGGAAATTGTAAACCAGGGACACATTTTTCTCACCATGCATTTAAACCGTTAAATCATAACCTTAGGAAGGAATACACGCACATTTTCTTTTACTCTCTCTCTCACAGCTTTTCCTAATACATTGAAGAGATAATTATATCTGGAGTCTTTTCAGAGTCTGACCTGCAGTTGCCTCTA
Organism: Podarcis tiliguerta; assembly: GCF_965153285.1. NCBI lineage: Eukaryota > Metazoa > Chordata > Lepidosauria > Squamata > Lacertidae > Podarcis > Podarcis tiliguerta. Next base: position 13,639,960 of record NC_139543.1, on the reverse strand, counting down.
AAGCTGTGGCGCACGTGGTCGAAACCTGTGAATTTGGGATTGATCCATGCGATTATAAAAGCTTAATAAGTTATAAGCTACACTATGAGCTCCACAATGCAAGGTTTTCTTGGCCAGATTTTAATATTTTTTATTTTTGAAAAAGGAAAAGGAAAATAGAATCACTTGATCAAAGAAATTTGGAATAAGAAAGCAAGAAAGTTCCCCAGGGAACGATGTTGGGCAGTACATTCTCACGTGGAAAAGGCAAAACACATTGCCGGGTATATAAATAACACAGCCACCAGGAACACCCAAAAATGGCTAGACACAAAGTGCAAGTTTATCGACTCAAGTTTAGTTGGTTTGTTGTTGGTTTAATATGGTAACATTTGCAACCTACGAATGGGCTGCTTACAGATATAGACTCTGAATGCATAAATACGACAATATTTGGAACGAGTTTATACAAAATGTTGTAAACTATTAATATTTCTATTTGTACTAGGATAATAATCAAATTTATAAAAGAATGTATTGTCAGGGTAACTTCTGTATCTATTTATATAAAGCACACACACACACCCTTTGCACAGTTCTGTGTTTTGTTCTTTTTCCTTCTTTTTGTATCACTTTACTGATTAAATTCTTTTCAATAAAATATGAATGAAAAGAAGAATTGCTAGAATCGCCCAGGCAAGCTGGTGAGAGATCACTGTGGGATAAACAGTTGGTTCTATGCGGTTCATGTGGTTCAGATCTGCTGAAAGATCCAGCACACTCTCAAAACGCTCATTGCGGGTGTGATTTCTTAATGCTTGCTTATTGTTCTAATATGGGTCTCATGATCCAAATCGTGGGGGGACAAACCTACAAACATTCATTCCAGGACTTGGCTCAGGGGTATACTGTACAAGCTAGCAGGTTTTGTTTACTCTGTCTCATAAGCTTACCCACACAGAGCACTTTTTAATATGCCTCAGAAGCTATTGCAGGGATAATAAATGGTACTGATCAGAATGCTGTATGGTCTTGTTTGATTGACTGCTATCAATTTCCTTTGCGGACAAGCTATTAAGGAAATGACTTCTTGAAAGGCTGTGTGAAGGAATAGAGTAGTTGCTTCATCAGACGGTAATCAGGCATCCGCACAACATTAAAATCCCACCCGGCCCTCTGTTTTGTCCGGAAAGATCTTACTGTGTGACAACCATTGCCGAAGCTTCAAAATGTTAAGAAATGAGACGGCAATTCCATGAGAGATCTGTCATTTGCGCCCTGTCCCATCACAAGCTGTGGCTTTGTTTATTAAAATAGATCTGAATCTCAGGAGGGAAGTCCTTTGAATGACAACTCAGAGGACAGGAAGCCAAAGAATTAACCGCTACAAATATCAATCACTTCTGCAGCCCTGTCCAAAGAGAGGAATAATCTGTCATAGTGCTGTGATGGGTAGCAGCAGAGTAATTTTCCACTGGTGTTTTCCACCAATATAATCCCAGCACCTTTCCGGAAAAGGCTAAATTACTACTCTGTCATTCTGTGCACAATCACCATTTTGAAAGAAAAACCGGTTTCTGTTCTTCCTGGCCCAAGGAGTTGTTCATTTTCCCTTCAAGTGTTTTTATCTCGGGGAAGCAGGAGATTTAGCTGAGCTCCATTATCTCCATGCACATTTAGTTAGAAAGAAAACATGGATTCATGTACTCAGAAATGGAAGGGACTCGGAGGTAAATTTCGCCCAACCCCCTGCAATGCAGGAATCTCGGCTAAATCATACTCGACAGGTGTCAATCCAAAACTCAGACTCTCCAAATGTCCCTATTTTCCAGGGACGTCCCTGATTTAGAGAAGCCATCCCGGTTTCTGATTTGATCCCAGAGTGTTCCTTTGGACGCCCTTATTTTCATTGGAGTTATCCAACTCGCAAGCTGTCTGAAGGCAATCCTGTATAGGAAACAGTTGTGTTTTTTTAAAAAAAGTTCAATGTTTTCTTATGTTTTTATATACCGTATTGGCCTGAATATAAGCTGCACCCGAATATAACTTTTCATGGTCGCAATTTGGTAAAAAAGTGAGGCTTATATTCAGGCCAATACAGTATGTTGGAAGCCTTCCAGAGTGGCTGGGGCAACCCCATAAGATGAATGGGGTATAAAAAGTAAAATCATCATAATGGCATGGGACGTTCCTATTTTCATCGGAGGAATGTTGGAGAGTATGAAAGCTCTGCTTAAAAACCTCCACTTCCGAGAGCCTTCTGGCAGTTTCCTCACTGCGAGAAGTGAGATTACCGGGAACCAGGCAGAGGGCCTTCTCGGTAGTGGCGCCCACCCTGTGGAACGCCCTCCCATCAGATGTCAAGGAAATAAACAACTATCCTACTTTTAGAAGACATCTGAAAGTAGCCCTGTTTAGGCAAGTTTTTAATGACTGGTGTTTTGTTTTGTTTTTAATATTCTGTTGGGAGCTGCAGATGGGCGAAGTATAATAATAATAATAATAATAATAATAATAATAATAATAATAATAATAATATTGCCTGTGTGTTTGCCACCCTGGGCTCCTTTGGTTGTTTGAAATATGTGCATTCCATGTGCCTATTGGCATGTAGCAAAAAAGCAACCCTGAGCACATTCATTGTGTAACAGATGTCTCATCTCATTGACTCGAAAGCCGGTGTAAAGTTTTGATGAACTGCACAATTGGGAATTAGTGAAGTGACTCCGAGAACGCAGAGAATGACACCGCTGATGTGAGGAGCCAGAGTGATGGCGATGATGATGATGATAAGTTCTTGGATGTAGCCGTGACAGCTCGTGAATTCGGAGAGACCAGCATCCCAAGGCATGAGCCATTCCTCTTGGCACTGAGAACGTCTGTCTCGGAGCATTCTGAAATGAGCACAGCGAGCATTAAAATAGACCCGTGGCTTTCAAATTGCTACCACCAGCAAAGAGCCATCTCCACGTCTTCAGAGGGATGCTTCAGAGAGTTCCAGTCTTGTCTTTTTTTAGAAGAAGAAAAGCATCGGTTTAAAATGTGGCACTTACCGTAATGTACAAATAATAAAATTATTTGTTGTTGTTGTTGTGTTTTTCCTATTCTGCTGGGAGCCGCCCAGAGTGGCTGGGGCAACCCAGTCAGATGGGCATGGTACAAATAACAATATTTATTATTATTATTAATATCATCATCATCATATTTTTTTGCTCTATAAGACACACTTTTTCCCTCCTAAAAAGTAAGGGGAAATGTGTTTGCGTCTTATGGAGAGAATGCAGGCTGCGCAGCTATCACAGAAGCCAGAACAGCAAGAGGGATTGCTGCGCAGCAATTCCTCTTGCTGTTCTGGCTTCTGGGATTCAGAATATTTTTTTTCCTGTTTTCCTCCTCCAAAAACTAGGTGTGTCTTGTCGTCTGGTGCGTCTTATAAAGCGAAAAATACTTCATGGTGAGTACTGACACCGTTTTTTCCTAGAAGAAAAGCACTGGGCAGGGCTTCCCCAATATTGTATTAGCCTGAATATAAGCCTCAGCTTTTCCCCAAATTCCGGCTGTGAAAAGTTCAAGTGCGGCTTATACTGTATTTTTCGCTCTATAGGATGCACTTTTTCCCCTCCAAAAATTAAGGGGAAATGTGTGTGTGTCCTATGGAGCGAATGCAGGCTCCTTGGCTTCAGTGATAGCAACGCGAAGCCTCCGAGGAGGCTTCGCATTGTTTTCGCTGAAGCCTGGAGAGTGAGAGGGGTCGGTGCGCACCGAACCCTCTCGCTCTCCAGGCTTCAGGGATAGCCGCCTGAAGCCTCCAGAGCGAAGGGATAGCCTTCCTTTCTCTTTTTAATCCATTCCCAAGCACTCCCCACATCCTCTCCAGGGGCGCTGCTCCTTCTCACGAGCAGGTCAGCACCAGCAGTTATTTCAACAGTAGCCGGTCAGCGCGACAATGAAATCTTAGCCAGCCGGGGCGCGATGCGATACATCTGGGCCCTGCCTTTCCAACCCAGAAAAATGTGGATGTCACACTAACTTCTCTGCTGAAGCCCACTGGGTGCTCGGTGACCTGCATTCAGCAGTTTTGGCAAGTCAATACTCCGCCGCCGCCATCCCCACCCCATGTTTTCTTTTTTTCCTTTTGGCAGGCTCAGTAGGGGGAAAATGTTAGAACCAAGCTGTGATAGATCGTTTGGAAGATATCAGGGAGGAAAGGGCAATGCAGCCACCTGGTGGCTAGGAGAGAATCTGCTCCTCGGTTCCTGAGCTTGCTAAAACAGGGATGAGAAATGCCAGGTATCTTTTTTACCTGGTAGGTAAAGGAGGGGTGTGGGTGGCACTGTGGGTTAAACCACAAAGCCTAGGACTTGCAGATCAGAAGATCAGTGGTTCGAATCCCCGCGATGGGGTGAGCTCTCGTTGTTCGGTCCCTGCTCCTGCCAACCTAGCAGTTCGAAAGCACGTCAAAGTGCAAGTAGATAAATAGGTACTGCTCCGGCGGGAAGGTAAACGGCATTTCTGTGCGCTGCTCTGGTTCGCCAGAAGCGGCTTAGTCATGCTGGCCACATGACCCAGAAGCTGTACGCCAGCTCCCTTGGCCAATAAAGCGAGATGAGCGCTGTAATCCCCAGAGTCGGCCATGACTGGACCTAATGGTCAGGACAGTTAAGTCCAGTCAAAGGTGACTATGGGGTTGCGGCACTCATCTCGCTTTAAGTTGGATATGCAGAAGATATTAAAAAATAATTTAAGAAATCACAGAAAGAGGGGGAAGGAAGTCAAGTTCTGAAATGTCAAAATGATTGTAAAATCAGTGAAATGTATATATCTGAAAAATATATATTTTTTTAAAGGGAGTGGGGAGGCACATCTCTGCTTCAGAGGCCCGGACCACCGCCTGCCGGACTTGCGGAACCTTCCAAGTTTATCGTTCAGTGACAGCATGACTAATTCCTCTCCTCATTTGCACCGTGTGTGTGCATTGCATCGGGCTGACATTTTATTTATAGTGCAGGCACCCACAAATGCTACTCCTATTAGGTCATTTGTATTACACTGAAAATTGCCCCTCTCATCATCTGAATGCATTTAAAAGCTTAAAAGGAGATGGCAGCATTCCAGAAGCAGCTGCTAAAAAGCAAAGATCAAGGGGAAACATGACATGGGCTCCAAACAGCTGACAGAGGCTGCCACGGGAGAAACTCTGCCATCCTAGAGCTAGTTAATGAGTTTTCCAAGTAAACATCCAAGTTTCTTTTTATCATGCTATCAGGTTTCTTTTATCGAAAGCAGCCCGCTCCATTCCTGGCTCATCAGCAGAAACAGAATCCTTTGAATTCTTAAAAAAAAAAAAAAAAAAAAAAAGCCAGAAAAATAAAATATACCAAAGAAAAATGGAGGCTGACAAAAATTGTGAATAATTTAAAATGAAATAGATTTGAATCCGGTGGCTCTATGCGCTACAATAATTAATGGACTGTTTTTCCATAGGTTTGCCGGAGCCCAGAACTTGACCGAGGCCAAAACAACGACCATTCAATGGTTGCTGTTTTTTTCCAAAAAAGAGAAAAAGCTGCCATGAGGACCGCAGAGATGAAAGCAGCAGTTGTCTCAGTTTGGAACCAAGTTATCTTAGGGACGTGGGTGGCGCTGTGGTCAAAACCAGTGAGCATCTTGCGCTTGCCGATCGGAAGGTCGGTGGTTCGAATCCCTGCGACAGAATGAGCTCCTGTTGCTCTGTCCCAGCTCCTGCCAACCTAGCAGTTTGAAAGCATGCCAGTGCAAGTAGATAAATAGGTACCACTCCGGTGGGAAGGTAAAGGGAGTTTCTGTGTGCTCTGGTTTCCGTCACAGTGTTCTGTTGCACCAGAAGTGGTTTAGTCATGCTGGCCACATGACCCAGAAAGCTGTCTGTGGACAAACACCGGCTCCCTTGGCCTGAAAGCGAGATGAGTGCCATAACCCTATAGTCGCCTTTGACTGGACTTAAGCATCCAGGGGTCCTTTAACTTTTTTTTTTAACCTTGACCTAAGGGACCATCTCATACCATACATCCCAGACTCCTGAAATGGGTTTCCACTGAGAGCAGCTCAGGCCCTAAGGAGGAGGAGGAGCACTAAATTTGCACAACTTTCTTCTAAGCGCCAGCATGGTGTGGAATTGTGCATGAATGAGTCATTTTGCAGATCAAAAAGTCTGGGAACTGGTCTTGTTTGCCGGAGATGTGTATTCAAGATCTGAGCCTGAAGTGCATCGATTACACACGGGATCAAAGAGAGAACATCAAATATATCTGACCCCACTGTAATGTGGCCTGAAGTGTGTTGATAGTTTCATCGTCTCATGCCAAGCCATATTGCCATTTACAAACAAATGGACTGGGGCACAATTTCACGAACAAGAGCAAAATTTGTCACATTTATTACTATTCAAAGATGGAGTTTTTTCATTCTTTGTTTTTCCTGCCCTGATCCAGGTGGCTGAACGTATAACTACTGATTTACTGTCAATTCCCATATGATGTGCTGCCAAGCTGTTCTACGTTCGGAGTTCAGCACTACTTGGTGCAACTGCTATTTACATCTGAACCATAATGGATCTTCTGAAGGCGAGCCGGTTTGATCCTTCGAGAGGCAGAAGAGTTATTAGACTAAAAACACGGGGAAATTGCGTTATTGAAAGATGAAAGGGATTCCAGCTTTGGAGATGTAGATCAAATAACTTCATGACCAAGGACAATGCGTTTCTGAAACCGAAGCCGTGACGTCTTTCGGAACAGCAAAGAAAACATGGTAGTTTTATAGTACAGACAAAACCAAACCATATTCCATGGCTGATTTTGCTGTACGGTAAAACATGTCAAGGAGGCAGAAACCGCAATGCAGATCCGTTTGAGAAATGCATGTGCTGATTCTTCGCTGTTCTGCACCCAGCTCAATTTGTACTTTCCCCCGAGGTGGTTGGGGGCATATATTTAATAGTGGTAAACTTGATTCGTATCACTGAGCATCCCCAAATGACAATGCTCTTTTTGTCTTTTACAAGATGCTTGCAGCTTGAGACCCGATACAAATTGCTCAGATATAAGGAGCTGTCGCTTTACCAACCCAGGTATATCCTCAGTTGGTTGAATCTCCTCCCCCCAGCTCCAGCTAATGAACCAAAATTACGGTAAACTGAAAGCTTTTGCAGAGGACCTTACGATTACTGTGGAATATCAGAAGAGTATCATACCAAGAGTCTCAAAGAGGATCCAGGAATTTGGCCAGGTTTCAGGTTTCAGGTTAAATAAAAATGAAACTAAGGTCTTGGTGAAAAATGTGACAGAGCAATACAAAAAGGACCTACAACAAACCATGGATTTATGTAAAGGAAAAAAAAGTTAAATAAATTATGATGAAATAAGATGCAGTTGGAAAGGTTTATAATAGGACCCGTGCAGGGCAAGGTGGGAAGTCTAGAGATTCAGAGAAATCTCTAAATATGGATATGCATCTGGTATTGTTGTAATTCTACACTTGTAAAATCAAATAAAAATTATTTCAAAACAAACAAAACAACCAATTTAACTGCTAAACCTTAAGTCTCATTTCTAGTGCTACAGCAACAACGGATTGGCGAACCGTATTGTTACGTAACACGATACAACTTCCAAACATCCAAGGGGAGAGGGGTGGAGAGATCCAAAGGCAGTTGCGAAATGGCAAAGATTGATTTTGTACCAAGGAAACAGCACATTATTTTTAGAGCAATAGTTGGGAAAGAGACAGCTCTGTTTAAACAGTGAGTAACAGGGAGTTGTCAATGTTTTAAATAGCTGTCTATGCAAACCAAACCTTCACATTGCTTCCACAAAACAGAGTTGAAATTCAGCAGACACACACAAAACTTGCCCATGTATATTTTCTCCTTACCAGTGAGCTGTTTCAGCCACCATTAGCCGCAGAGTTTTGTATGCATTATTTCCTCAGAGTCCTAGAAATGTGGAGGTATACCAATAAAATATTAAACAACCGCAACCATTATTTGCAAGTGTAAAGTTCCACATGTATCCTGTTGGGTTGTTGTCCAAATTGTTCTTGAATGTACTTCCTACAGCCTCCTAGAACCGGTCCCCTCAGTTGTAAAAGGGGAAGCCTTTGAGATTCTTTGTAGAATCATAGCTTGAAGGGATCCTGAGGGTCATTTAGTCTAACCCCCTGCAATGCAGGAATCTCATCTAAAGCATCTGTGGTAGATGGCAAGCCAACCTCTGCTTAAACCTCCAAGGAAAGTGAGTCCACAAACTCCCGAGGGAGACCGTTCCACTGTCAAACAACTCTTGCATTGCAATGAGAACCAACCACAGTAATATAGACACAACACGTAGGCTAATAGTTGTTGGAGAATATATAATAGAATAATGATATCATTCAAATAGTGGGAATAAGCCAATAAAAGTTCATATATACCATGTTACCTTGGGTTACAGATGCTTCAGGTTACAGACTCTGCTAACCCAGAAATAGTACCTCGGGTTAAGAACTTTACCTCAGGATGAGAACAGAAATTGTGCTCCGGCAGCGTGGCGGCAGCGGGAGGCCCCATTAGCTAAAGTGGTACCTCAGGTTAAGAACAGTTTCAGGTTAAGAACGGACCTCCAGAACAAATTAAGTACTTAACCAGAGGTACCACTGTACAGTGTAACAGAGAAGAACATAAAGACGTATGTTAAAGATAGGTGTCCAAAGATAGTCTCACAATAGTCTTTCAAATGTTTCAACAGAAGACGTCTCAAAAGCCTCAAAAGGACAGTATCTCTGGAATGATGCTACTGTTTCGTAATAGTCTTCATCAGCTGGAAATACAATACAAGGCATATAACCAATGAATGATAACAAAAATGAGCTACCTGCATAAAAAGGTAAAGGTACCCCTGCCCGTACGGGCCAGTCTTGACAGATTCTAGGGTTGTGCGCCCATTTCACTCAAGAGGCCGGGGGCCAGCGCTGTCCGGAGACACTTCTGGGTCACGTGGCCAGCGTGACATCGCTGCTCTGGTGAGCCAGAGCCGCACACGGAAACGCCGTTTACCTTCCCGCTAGTAAGCGGTCCCTATTTATCTACTTGCACCCGGGGGTGCTTTCGAACTGCTAGGTTGGCAGGCGCTGGGACCGAACAGCGGGAGCGCACCCCGCCGCGGGGATTCGAACCGCCGACCTTTCGATCGGCAAGCCCTAGGCACTGAGGCTTTAACCCACAGCGCCACCCGCGTCCCTAAGGAGCTACCTGCATACATGTTGTATAATAACACAAAATATACAAAACAGAATATATATAGAAAGGTACATACTCAATAGGGACGCGGGTGGCGCTGTGGTCTAAACCACAGAGCCTAGGGCTTGCCGATCGGAAGGTTTGGCGGTTCGAATCCCCGTGACGGGGTGAGCTCCCATTGCTCGGTCCCAGCTCCTGCCCACCTAGCAGTTCGAAAGTACGTCAAAGTGCAAGTAGATAAATAGGTACTGCTCTGGCGGGAAGGTAAACGGCGTTTCCGTGTGCTGATCTGGTTTTGCCAGAAGCGGCTTAGTCATGCTGGCCACATGACCCGGAAGCTGTCTGCGGACAAACGCCAGCTTCCTCGGCCTATAGAGCGAGATGAGCGCAGCAACCCCAGAGTCATCCGTGGCTGGACCTAACGGTCAGGGGTATCTTTACCTTTACATACCCAATATTTTTCAAAGGAATATGTAAGTAAGATTCAAGTATATTGTTATTACAAACACCTGAGATTTACTTCATATGTCCTATGCAGTTGGGTTGCAAGTATCAGCAGCTACACTTTCCAGTGAGCGCGGATCCTTAAGCATGAATCTTACGTTTCTAGCTGATTAAGACTATTACGAAACAGTAGCATCATTCCAGAGATACTGTCCTTTTGAGACGTCTTCCATTGAAACTTTTGAAAGACTATTGAGAAACGTTACTTTTGATACTTTTGAGGTCTTCTGTTTGAAACGTTTTAAAGACTACAGTGGTGCCTCGCAAGACGAAAAGAATCCGTTCCGCGAGTCTCTTCGTCTAGCGGTTTTTTCGTCTTACGAAGCAACCCCATTAGCGGATTAGCGGATTAGCGCTTTAGCGGCTATTAGCGGCTATTAAAGGCTTAAGGGATTAGTGGATTAGCTGCTAAAAGGCTATTAGCAGCTTAGTGCCTTAGAAAAAGGGGGTGGGGAGCGGAAAAAAATCGCAGGAACTCGCAAGACATTTTCGTCTTGTGAAGCAAGCCCATAGGAAATTCCCATAGGAGGTGCGAAGCACCTCCAAAACGGAAAACCCTTTCGTCTAGCGGGTTTTCCGTCTTGCGAGGCATTCATCTTGCGGGGCACCACTGTATTGTGAGAATGTCTTTTGACACCTATCTTTAACATATGGCTTTATGTTCTTCTCTGTTACACTGTATATATGAACTCTTGTTGGTTTATTCCCACTATTTGAATGATATCATTATTCTATTATATATTCTCTAACAACTATTAGCCTATGTATTGTGTCTATATTACTGTGATTGAAACAACTCTTGCTGTCAGAAAGTTCCTCCTAATGTTGAGTCGGAATCTCCTTTCTTGTGACTTGAATCTACTGGTTCGGGTTTAAATTGTCATCATAATATTTGCATACTGGAGGCAGCCACACTCTTTGAATAGGGAGCATCATCGCTAATCCTGCACCAGGCACCAGGAGATTGGTTCAAGGATGCTTCAAGTTCACAGCTCTTCCTACCTCTTTCGAAATTCAAACCAGCAAACTGACTTCCTTCCTCTCATCCACCTGCCCTGATGAATATTGGTCTCAAACCCCATTCCAGGCATTCAAGTTGTGTCCATACACACAATCCATTCATTCGGGTCCTACCATCCAGAGCAGGAGAAAACAAGTTTTCTCCATCCTTTAGATATTTGAAGATAGATATTATCTCTCTTCTCAGTTCCCCCTTTTCCAGGCTAAACATACCCAACTCCCTTAACTGTTCCCGGCTTGGTTTCCAGTTTTGGATGCCTTCTTCTGGGGACTAATCTCCAGAGCAGAAGAAAACAAACTTGCTCCGTCTTCCATGTGAAAGTCCTTTAGAGATTTCAAGGTGGCTATCCTCTGTCCTCTCAGTCTCCTCTTTCTCAGGCTAAACATCATCATCATTAGCATTATTACATTGTAGTAACTATATTGCTGGTTTCCCCACAGACTATTCAATCATTGAGTTATGCTAGCAAGAGATGAAGGGTGCCCTCTCGTGGCTGAAAGCGCTCAAATGCTGCACTGCAGACCATTTAGAACATGGGTAGGCAAACTGGTGGTGCTGTGGGTTAAACCACTGAGCCTAGGACTTGCCAATCAGAAGGTCGGCAGTTAAAATCCCCGCGATGGGGTGAGCTCCCGCTGCTCGGTCCCTACTCCTGCCATCCTAGCAGTTCGGAAGCACGTCAAAGTGCAAGTAGATAAATAGGTACTGCTCTGGCGGGAAGGTAAATGGTGTTTCCGTGCGCTGCTCTGGTTCGCCAGAAGCGGCTTAGTCATGCTGGCCACATGACCCAGAAGCTGTACGCTGGTTCCCTCAGCCAAGAAAGCAGGATGAGCACCGCAACCCCAGAGTCGGTCACGACTGGACCTAATGGTCAGGGGTCCCCTTTATCTTTACTAGGCAAACTAAGGCCCGGGGGCCAGATCCGGCCCAATCACCTTCTAAATCTAGCCCACAGACGGTCCGGGAATAAGCATGTTTTTACATGAGTAGAAGGTGTCCTTTTATTTAAAATGCATCTCTGGGTTATTTGTGGGGCATAGGGATTCATTTTTATTTTTAAAATATAGTCCAGCTCCCCACAAGGTTGAGGGACAGTGGACCAGCCCCCTGCTGAAAAAGTTTGCTGACCCGATTTAGAAAGATGGGACGGTGCTTTCAGTTTGGGACAGTTTTTTTCCGTTTTAACATTATTCACATGGGGAGTGAGGTTGAAAAAGGCTGTGTGATACGACTAAGCTCACTACATATAAAAGAGGAAACAATTTCTAGTTCTACAGAGCCACCCACATCAAATCTACTTATAGGTAAAGGTAAACGGCCCCTGGATGGTTAAGTCCAGTCAAAGGCGACTATGGGGTTGCAGCGCTCATCTCGTTTTCAGGCCGAGGGAGCCGGCATTTGTCCACAGATAGCTTTCCGGGTCATGTGGCCAGCAGGACTAAACCGCTTATGGCGCAATGGGACACTGTGACAGAAACCAGAGCACATGGAAACGCTGTTTACCTTCCCGCTGGAGCGGTACCTATTTATCTACTTGCACTTTGATGTGCTTTCGAACTGCAAGGTTGGCAGGAGCTGGGACAGAACAATGGGAACTCACCCCGTCGTGGGGATTCGAACCACTAACCTTCCGATCGGCAAGCCCAAGAGGCTCAGTGATTTAGATCACAGCGCCACCAGCATCCCCTCAAATCTACGTATAACTATGTCTTGTCTCTGCAGCTGAATATATTTTACAGAATGCTAGTCTATATCGGTCCTCAAAGTGTGTTGCAGGAAAAAGGATAGCAAGTGTAGTGGGGAGATTCAAGGCCAATCAGAGAAACATTTAAACATTTCAGTGCAATGTGGATATACAACCAGAAACAGAATTCATGCCTCTCTTCAAGAGCACTGACTTTTATTCTGTGCTTCTCCACGACATTGTTGTGAACAGGGAGTTTCAACAAATTATGAAGGATCAGGGGGAAAAAAAGAAAGGCTTCTTTGTTGATGAGATGAGAGCTTGCATGTCTCAAATTAGACCCAATATAAATGAGATTACCTGGCCAAAGCAAGCTCACACCTCTCACTGAGTTTGTACTTACGGTACATATATAAGAGGCTCATTTATAATTACCATATTTTTCGCTCTATAAGACACACCACACCACAAGTTTTGGGAGGAGGAAAACAAGAAAAAAAATATTCTGAATCTCAGAAGCCAGAACAGCAAGAGGGATCGCTGCGCAGTGAAAGCAGCAATCCCTCTTGCTGTTCTGGTTTCTGGGATAGCTGCGCAGCCTGCATTCGCTCCGTAAGATGCACACACATTTCCCCTTACTTTTTAGAAGGGAAAAAGTGAGTCTTATAGAGCAAAAAATACGGTACATTTTCAGAATGATTTGTGATCTTACGTAGTTGCATTGTTTTAAACATTTTGGATGTCCCATGATCACATTATAAAGCAGTTGTGTTCTCTGTTCTAAATCAAAGAACTGCCAGTTGTTTTTCGTTTTCCAATGTATTTCTCATCAATTAAAAATCCAGTGTGGCGTTAGCAAATTTTAATTCTGAAAGTGTGGTCCAGAGAAAAGTTTGAGATTAGAACCACTGGAGTCAGGAGTCTTTGCCCTAGGCCACGTGTCACATACCTGGTCATGCTAAATAAGCAGTCTGATATTAATGCAAGTATGACTTGAGACTCTCTTATTCAGGACATCTTAGTTCTGTAGGCAAGGACTCAGGTTTATAATTACCTACCCCTTGTATATGATACAGCATATTATATTATTATTATTATTACTTATTGAATTTATATACTGCCCTATACCCGGAGGTCTCAGGGCAGTTGACAGAACAAAAAAAGTTTAAACTTATTGGAATCAATTAATCATATGAGTTTTACTATTTTGATCGATTAATCTATCTATAATTTGCTCATGAGTAAAAACAATATTTCTGAAGCAGCCAGCATTTTTTAAGCCACCCTGTTAGATGACATTGTCCCCATCTTGCATGAGAGGAAAAAAGACTTGTCTAAAACATCAGAGAAAAATGTGTGTGTTGCGTGTGTTAGGGGAAGAAATCCCAGGAATAATGATGTGCTCTGTGTTGTTGTTGTTTTGGGGGGGTGGGATGTAAAGTTAAAAAACCCCAGAGCTTCCCCCATATAAGATTCTAATATTTTTGCAATAAATTATAACTGCGCCCCTTCCAGCTTTTCCCTTTCTTTGGAAAATATCTTAGAGCTCATGGTGACATCAACACAGGTGAAGCCAAAGAATAACACAAGCATCCAGAAAAGAGAAATATACTCAAACCCTCCACCTAATTGCATAAATGCCCTGAAGCTTACGTTTGCAGTATTTTATTTCCTAAATCTGTCTGCATTAACAGCAGCATTTTAAAAGCTGTTGACGAACCAGCAGCCGCTAGGTGGATCTCCAGTAATCAGTTCAGTGCATTTGTAGTTAAACAGTCACAGAGTTCTCTTCTCCACTTTTAAAAGTCTGTGAATCTAAGTTGTAAGCCATTTTCTTCAAATTTTGCAAAGCCCTCTGCATCAATTGAACTGAAGCATCTCCTCACCCTTTCCTGATCCTCCTTCGCACCTCAAGTGTTTTGGTCGGGTTAGCAAGTGTCCCTGCATTCTTGAAAATACCTTTTGTCTAGATGGTTACGGAGGATTATGCGAGTGTTTGCAGGAACTGGGCAACTGCATTTGTTGCTCTGCCAATTTTAGCATCGCCCACCTCTGCCATGTGGTCTCCAGAACAGACTTCAGCTCTCAGGAGAGAAAAAATTTCCCAACCCCTGCTGTGCAGCAAGGCAAAGAAAAACAATCTTCCTTTGGTGAAGGGTTATGGGACAAAAAATTAAGATGCCTTCTCTCTTAAAGACCAGCTGATTTCTACAGGAGAATGACTTAAGGCAGAAGTCGATTCACCTATAAACAATTCCCCCCACCCCCATGCAACAGATGCTAACACGCAAGGCACACAAAATACAAAGCAGTCAAAATAAATCTTTATTGAATGCCGCACTTGACATTCAGCTTTCATTTGCAAGAGGAGCCTTTTCCATAAAACAGCATCTCCTTTTGCTGGTATCGAAAAGACAAGCGCTGGTCGTAGAAAATCCATCCTGATCTAAAAGTACTTAAGTTAGCCAATTCATTTTCATTTACAGAAGGAGCAATGTTTTGCAGTAAGTCGTTCAATTTAACCAAATACACCGGGGGGAAAGACGTATCTATCTCCAACAACGTCTACTAAGGTAGTTCAGTGGCAGTATAAAAAGTGACAATTGTTTATGTTTCACAAAGAAATGCAGTTGAAAGGGCAATCCATCATTAAGTTCCAGAGAGAAACTTACTGGCGACCTGAGGTTATTTAATACCATTTACATCTCAGGTGGCAGCTGTTCGGTCCAATAACTTAAAGGTTTGATACCAATGTCTGTCGTCTTGGAATGTAGATCATAACTCCTCATGGGCATCTGACGAAGATACATTTGCGGGCATCTCCTCTTCTGTCAAAAGTAATGCATCTTTGTTAAAACAAAACACCTACACAGTTAACACTATTTGTAAGAGGCAGGAACAAGGCAGAGGGCCTTCTCGGTAGCGGCGCCCGCCCTGTGGAACGCCCTCCCATCAGATGTCAAGGAAATAGACAACTATCAGACTTTCAGAAGACATCTGAAGGCAGCCCTGTATCGGGAGGTTTTTAATGTGTGGTGTTTTACTGTGGTTTTATAATTTGCTGGAAGCTGCCCAGGGTGGATGGGGCAACCCTGACCTGGGGGCTCTTCAGGTTCACAGGATACCACTCCAGAAGGTTTCTGCCAAATGGGGAAGGGGGCTTCTGCTGAAAGGGGCGGCAGGCTGAAAAGGCTCTCTGCACAGGTAAAAAACACATCATGCACCCCCCTAAATCTAGCCCCCCCTTTTTTAAAAGAAGGCAACCAAATTTCCTTGGTTTTTTAAGCAACGCCAAGAATTTGACCCTGCTGAGAATCTACAAGCGGCTTGCCATTCAATTTGACAATTTTTTTGCACCATGAAGACCACAGGGCAGGCGCCACGACCGAGAAGGCCCTCTGCCTGGTTCCCTGTAACCTCACTTCTTGCAGTGAGGGAACTGCCAGAAGCCTCTCGGAGCTGGACCTCAGGGTCCAGGCAGAACGATGGGGGTGGAGACGCTCCTTCAGGTATACTGGGCCGAGGCCATTTTGGGCTTTAAAGGTTAGCACCAACACTTTGAATTGTGCTCGGAAACGTACTGGGAGCCAATGCAGATCTCTCAGGACCGGTGTTATGTGGTCCTGGCATCCGCTCCCAGTCACCAGTCTAGCTGCCACATTCTGGATTAATTGCAGTTTCCAGGTTATGTGCTGAGTACAAGGTACAGATAACAACAACAACAATAATAACTTTTAAATTTATATCCTGCCCATTTTTCTGAGCTTCCTCAGAAAAAGACGAAAAGAATCCGTTCCGTGAGTCTCTTCGTCTAGCGGTTTTTTCGTCTTGCGAAGCAAGCCCATTAGCGGATTAGAAGATTAGCGCTATTAGCAGTTTAGCGGCTATTAGTGGCTATTAAAGGCTTAAGGGATTAGCGGATTAGCTGCTAAAAGGCTATTAGCAGCTTAGTGCCTTAGAAAAAGGGGGTGGGGAGCGGAAAAAAACCCCCAGGAATTGCAAGACATTTTCGTCTTGCAAAGCAAGCCCATAGCAAATTCGTCCTGCGAAGCACCTCCAAAACGGAAAACCCTTTCGTCTAGCGGGTTTTCCATCTTGCGAGGCATTCGTCTTGCGGGGCACCACTGTACTTTGGAAAATGTTGGCAGCATTAAGATAAATTCAACAGTGTAAATAAATTTTGATGGTTGTAACAATGGAATACTGAATGGTTTAGTTTAAGCAAAATCCGTAGGGATCTATGATATGTAAAATGAACCATGGAAAGAAAGAATGGAAATCATTGATATTTTAAGGTTGTTTAAATGAGTATTCTAAAATGTGAAACAGAAAACTTAATAAAAAAATTATACAAAAAAAAGAAGTGTATGTGGAGGACTTATTTGCTATATTTTTATCCTAATTCCTTCAAGGAGCTCATGGCAGTGTGCATGATGCGACCCAAGACATTTTATGCTCAAACACCCCCTCCACCCATGAAGATGGTTGGATTAACTGGTGCAAGGTCACTCAATGAGATTCATGGCTGGGTGAAGACCTAGAAATTAGCCTTTCCAATCCTAGTCCACGACATCACACTGGACCAATAATGCAAAAGAATCAAAATGAGAAAGGTTAGATCTGTCTGGGGAACGGCGATTGAAAATGCAAGGGAGGCTGAGACGATTATGCAGCAGCAGTTGTGCAATTACCGTATTTTTCGCTCTATAAGACGAACCAGACCACAAGACTAGTTTTTGGAGGAGGAAAACAAGGAAAAAAATATTCTGAATCCCAGAAGCCAGAACAGCAAGAGGGATCACTGCGCAGCGAAAGCAGCGATCCCTCTTGCTGTTCTGACTTCTGGGATAGCTGCGCAGCCTGCATTCACTCCATAAGATGCACACACATTTCCCCTTACTTTTTAGGAGGGGGAAAGTGAGTCTTATAGAGCAAAAAATACGGTAACACTGGATTTGCTACATTACCCTACCAATAGCCTGCAAAACCTTCGGTAACAAACAGCCACTGACCTCCTTTCACCGTTGGAACGCAAGAGCCATCTTCATCTTGAAAACCCTCGGAACAGACACATTTGTAACCCCCTGCGGTATTAACGCAGTCTTCGTTTTCTCTTACACACACCTTTTCGGACGAGGTACATTCATCTACATCTATTTTAAAAAGGGAAAGAGTATCGCAAAAAGTTTAATTCAGTGCAAATGCACGCGGATGAAAATGTTCTAATACAAATGTTCTGTTTCTTTTACTTTATTTGCTCACATATACAAGCAGCGACAAAGATTACGCAGAATGAAGCAATTTCCACACCGATAATCATTGAACCGGAGCCAGCTGCTGTTTATTGATATCAATAAACACACATACAAACACAAATAAATATGAGTATTTGTGTTTTG
Organism: Podarcis tiliguerta; assembly: GCF_965153285.1. Taxonomy (NCBI): domain Eukaryota; kingdom Metazoa; phylum Chordata; class Lepidosauria; order Squamata; family Lacertidae; genus Podarcis; species Podarcis tiliguerta. The sequence goes on along the minus strand of NC_139543.1, from coordinate 13,622,123 downwards.
CAGGCCTAGTTTGAACTGTAGGAATTAAAAATTCAAATGAATGTTAGAAGAATACTGGAATGAAGTTACATGGTTTTAGCAGAAGTGTTATTAAGAATTATATGATTAATTGTTAATGTGCTAAAGTGGAAAATTTAAAATTAAACTGTGTTAGGATAAATTATAGAACAAAAATTGAGAAAGAGGGAAAGGATTTGTTGAATTAGCTAATTTGAACTAGAATACAAAAAAGGGAGGTGTGAGGAAGTCGAGGAAACAAGCATATGAAAGATAACGAAACGAAAATTGGATGTGTTTTTAAATGTTCTAATTTTTTCTTGTTGTTATGTGGTATTGTTTTTTCTTTTTCTTTTTGTTGTATTGTTTGTTAAATTTTCATTGTTTCTTTTTCTTTTTTCTTTTTGTAACTATTAAACTCTTAATAAACATCATTTTTTTAAAAAAAAAAGGAATTAAAAATTCAAGCATATAGAACATGCTTAAAATGACTTATGAAATTCTCCTCCCTGGAAATCAGGAACACATTCTTGCCTTTTTGGTAGCAGTTAAATACTTTTTTTTGTTCTCCCAGGCTTTTAGAGTTGTGTCTTGACTCTGACTTTCATAAAAAAGTAGAAATCTAACCTGTGCATTTTTCATCTTTCATTTCATAGCCAGGTACGCAGCTTTTACATTTGCTGGGCCCTTCTCCTGTGCAACCCAAGCAGCCCCGATCGCATGCTGAAACATAAAATGGAACTTTTTAAAATCACTGTAAACTAAGGTGAAAACTTGCTTAGAGAACAAACTGAAGCTAATTTTTGTCGGACCCACCTATTGCGTTTAACCTACATGGTGCTGCTTTGCGTACAGAATCCTTTAATTTATTTTTATAAGTTTATAAACCCGTTTAAGCTTGTATTGAATGCTATGAATATATTGTTGCAAAGGGATTGTGAAGGACAGTAAGAAATCTAACCAATAAACAACAAATCTCTACGTACAAATTAGGCAAGCAGTAACATTACTTGGAAGACCACAACGGCTACACTCAGGCTTGAGGCAAAGCTACACAAACCCCGGAAAGAACAGTACATGTGCAAATGCTCTTATATCCAGATATTTGCAGTTCAACCTTTCGGCTTTCTGTTAACACTGCTAGCCAACTAAATATACATGAAGTTGGAAGCAACAACATTACAAAAACCTTTCTGTTAATTTTCCAAGACTACTGTCATCAATGGGAAAATGGCCACAATTCAACTAATATATTTAACTCCTTGCTTCTCTTTTGAGATCTCATTATCTTCTATCCTGCCCTGTTCATATCATTCTCCCCTATTGGGGTGCCTTTTCCCTTTCTCTCAAAATTATTTACTAAGGATCGCTTTCTAGCTGCATTCCTTCCCCCTCCCTGGTGATGCCAATATCCATGAAGACACATTCTGATCACTCTGGAGGTGGGTCAAGGGAACCCCCAGAGCAGCACGCGGCAAGGAGAGAGGGGAATTGTTCTATCTGGCAAGTGGAAATGTGGGTGCTGTCACCTTAGTGTGACATCAAATTCTACCTGCAGAAATTAAATGTGAGAAGTGTTGCTACACAATTACCTTACTAGGGTTCCTGCAATCGCAGAGACATTTCCCAGAGCCACTGAATCACAGCATAGTGTATCCATGTAGCTCACGTATTATATTTCTCCGTGTACAGTGGTACCTTGGGTTACATACGCTTCAGGTTACATATGCTTCAGGTTACAGCCTCCGCTAACCCAGAAATAGTGCTTCAGGTTAAAAACTTTGCTTCAGGATAAGAACAGAAATCATGCTCTTGCGGTGCGGCAGCAGCAGGAGGCCCCATTAGCTAAAGTGGTGCTTCAGACTAAGAACAGTTTCAGGTTAAGTACGGACCTCTGGAACGAATCAAGTACTTAACCCGAGGTACCACTGTAGTTTTCTACTTGAGGACAAACACTAAGATTCACAATTTCGGGTGGTGGGGAAGCCACAACAAGCATCCCACTTGAGATGTACCATAGTTACACCTCACTCCAAACCAAACCCAGAAAGTATATACGGTCAAATCTTGGTTGCTGAACATCTCGGCTGCCGAACATTTCAGAAGCTGAACACCGACAACCTGGAAGTAACTGCTTCTGTTTTCGAACGCACCTTGGAAGTCGAATGGCTTTCTGAGGTGCATTTCCCTATTTTTTCAATGTAATTTTCGGATCGCCCATTGAGCCTTGGTTATCAAACGTTAGAATAGAATAGAATTTTAATTTTACGGCCATTGGCCCATATCGAAAATTTATCCATAAACAATACAATTTAAACAGTTCCAAGTTAAAACGCCCATATAAAACCAATTTTACTTCAGTTAGGTAAACACTGTACACAATAAGATCCCTTTATGTAAACCGCAATTCAAATCCATCAGATTTTGGGGGTATGCGTCTTAGTTCTGGCACTTATTGATGGTTCTTAAGTTTAGCTAAGCTGTCAGAGTCATACAGTGATCCATTTCTCCTCTTTTGAAATAAAACATTAATCAGATATCTAGCGACAGCAAGGGATCTACTTGTATCTTTGTCGTTTAGGTTATCAAACGTTTTGGAAGTCGAATGGTCTTCTGGGATGGATTACATTCGACAACCGAGGTACCACTGTACATCTGTTTATGCCAAAGGAAGCGTGACAAGCTCTTCTTCAAACATGAACATCTATCAATGGTTTTCACGCAACAAATCTGACATTTGTTTCAGCTCTTATATAATTAAGCAAGCTACAACTTAAGGTTAAATATATAGATATATGGAAAAGAAACCTTTGCAGGAGAAAGAGCCCTCTGTGTTTAAGCAAAATTGGTCCGTGTTGCATGGAGACTCTTCTACGGCACATTCATCCACATCTGCAAAGGTGAACATAAATTTGGAAAGTTAGCATTGCCATATGAACAGAATGCTTCAAAGGGGGCGGGGGGGGGGAATGTCTGGTTCCAAAGAGATCTGCTCATGAACAGAAAGTGCTTATTATGCATATAAGGGGAGGGCTGTTGATTCTTCTTTCCCACTTCAGCCTCATCAAATTGTTTGGAGACCGTGATTTGCACAGGCTAGAAAGGAATGTAGGAAATCAGAGGATGAATAAGAGGGAAACCATGACCTTCTTACCCTTGCATGTGACCTAGTCTGACCCCTACAATGGCATGCATTACTTCACCAAAAATGTATCTTTTAAAGTCATGAGTCGGTAGAGCACTAGACGAGGCACAAATACAAGATGGGTGACACCTGGCTTGAGAGCAGTACATGTGAAAAGGATCTAGGAGTCTTGGTTGACCACAAACTTGACATGAGCCAACAGTGTGACACGGCAGCTAAAAAAGCCAATGCAATTCTGGGCTGCATCAATAGGAGTACAGCATCTAGATCAAGGGAAGTAATAGTGCCACTGTATTCTGCTCTGGTCAGACCTCACCTGGAGTACTGTGTCCAGTTCTGGGCACCACAGTTCAAGAAGGACACTGACAAACTGGAATGTGTCCAGAGGAGGGCAACCAAAATGGTCAAAGGCCTGGAAACGATGCCTTATGAGGAACGGCTAAGGGAGCTGGGCATGTTTAGCCTGGAGAAGAGGAGGTTAAGGGGTGATATGATAGCCATGTTCAAATATATAAAAGGATGTCACATAGAGGAGGGAGAAAGGTTGTTTTCTGCTGCTCCAGAGAAGCGGACACGGAGCAATGGATCCAAACTACAAGAAAGAAGGTTCCACCTAAACATTAGGAAGAACTTCCTGACAGTAAGAGCTGTTTGACAGTGGAATTTGCTGCCAAGGAGTGTGGTGGAGTCTCCTTCTTTGGAGGTCTTTAAGCAGAGGCTTGACAACCATATGTCAGGAATGCTCTGATGGTGTTTCCTGCTTGGCAGGGGGTTGGACTCGATGGCCCTTGTGGTCTCTTCCAACTCTATGATTCTATGATCCTTAATCTCAGGGTAGAGACCCATGTTGGGCAAAAGTCTCCTGCATTGCAGGGGGCTGGATTTGATGACCCTCGGGGGGGGGGGGCTTCCAATGCTGCAATTCTATGATAAACCCATTTTCCAAATGGCATTGGATTGACGTGATTTTCCTTTCCTTTCCAGCTGCCAAATTCTGTGGAGCCAGAAGTTCCTCATCCAGATTCAAGCCAAGCTTTACAAAGGAGACTAGTAGTAGCAAGGGGTGGTTTAGCTTTTTCATTCATTGACTTTGCACTTGCTTTCTGTTTTTGATATGCAGTTAAGTGGGGACTGCGCTATTTAACCGTACCCTTGCATTTATACTATGCCATTCTTGGTAAACGTCTGATCGTTATTTGAATTTGTCGATAGATTTTTTCCATCTGCTTTCGATTGGAAATGCTGTATTTTGGCATTCGACGGAGAGGTGGCAGGTAACAGCCTTGAAACGATTCAATAAAACAAAAGGCACAACAGGAACCAACAGTCTTCTGTAATCTTCCCCTTCATATGTAACAAAATCAGGAGGGTCAACCAATAATTTAGTGGGTCAACTAGTTAAAAAGCAAACTGAAACCAACAGCTGTAAGCCTGGATCGGAGAAGTCCTCCCAGCTCCAAACTTGTTTAGATAAAAACAGTGTTCTGCAACCCAGCAGCTGAATCTATGTAAATGCATCTCTGCTTGAGAAAAGCCCCTTTACTTTCCCTTCTACCTTTCTTTTTCTTTTCTATTTATGTCTCACCATGTTTAGTACATGTATAATTACAGTCGTACCTTGGAAGCCGAACAGAAACCGTTCCGGAAGTCTGTTCAACTTGAAAAACGTTCTGAAACCAAGGTGTGGCTTCCTGCAGCCAATTGGAAGCCGCGGAAGCCACGCCGGACGTTCGGGTTCCAAAAGAACGTTCGTAAACCGGAACACTCACTTCCGGGTTTGCTGCGTTTGGGAGCCAAAACGTTTGAGTGCCAAGGCGTTTGGCTTCCAAGGTATGACTGTATGTACTTTTTAACTTTCAGTTAAGATGCCTGGGGTGGGGGAGAAATGGCACAAAGACAAGTATCTACATGTGTATGATTATAAACATGTTATATATTATATATTAGGTCTTCTCTAAACTGAATGCTTTGTTTTCTATTGGATGTCTTACTAACCCACACAGGCGTCTTCATTTCTGGTCCAACCTTCTTTACATTCCTTACAGTCTGAGTTTGTTGCTCCACTGCATGTTTTACACGAATCATGACAAGCTGTGAAGACAGAGAAAAACTCGAGAATTGATTTCAGATCCTGGCGAGCACATTTAAAACCGAATCTAGGTTTACGTTATATAGTTAAACTGATTCTAGGGTTACTTCAGAGGCGTCGATAATGCAAATAATTGCATGTGAATTGGCTCGTGAAATGTTTGCACATCCTGGCATGTTATTTAATTAACGCGGTAAAATAAGTAGCAACGTTACGAAGTTACATAAAGCACTACCTTATAAAAGCAGTGGAACAAGTAGTGAGCGTGCAAACTGAAAAAGGCTATCAGGTTATCACCCAAATAATGACTCCACTGTTTTTGGGTTCTGATCAACAAGACACGCAGAACGGGTTTCGTCTTCCACTTTAGCAAAACAGTTTGGCTTTGACGGAATAAAGTGAGATTACGGCTATAATCCTATTCTCACTTACTTGAATTCAACAAGGCTTACTTCTGAGTAGACAAGTATAGGACTGTGCTTGTTCTTTTTTAAGAATTTATTTATTTGGTTTTTCAAATTAAAATTTTACAATCACAAACATACAATATAAAGACAAGATTCCAAGGAATCTCCTGGACTTCCCTCCTCCCCTTTGTGGGTCTTAATCATTTCCTCCTGCATCTTTTATAATAATCCAAATCTTTTGCATCTCCATTACAGTAGAACCTCTATTTATGTCCCGCTCTAGTTAGGCCCATTCCAAGTTGCGACCACGGCAAACCCGGAAGTAAACACCGGGTTTGCTGCGATTCACCCACACGCAGAAGCGGCTGCCACTGTCTGCACATGCGCAGAAGCAGGCTGCCGCCGAATGCGCCTGTGCACAATGGCGCTTCTACCAGCAACCCATTTCGCCATAAGTACAGGCCCTCCAGAACAGACTTTGGTTGTGAATAGAGGTTCCACTGTATTTCCAAAATTCACCACTAAACTACAAGTGTTATTCCAATCCCGCTAATGGTTTTAGCTATTTACAATGGTTTTTAAGATAGATTATAAATTTTCCCCATGGCTTATTAAAATTTTGGCCTTCCTGATTTCTGATTCTTGTCACTTTGGCATAGTCCATCAACTTGATCTGGCATTCTTCTCTGCTAGGGACCTTATCTTCTTTCCATGGACTGTGCTTGTTCTAGCTAATCTGGGATGCGGATCGGGAGCAGTCAGTGAGGAGAGAGGTGGTGCCACTTACTGGGAGAGGGTTGAGATGGTGCTGTGAAGACACATCAGGGGGAGAGAGCTAGACTAACAGTCGTGCCTGGCTAGCAACAACCTCCCTTGCCAGCTTGCCCTTCCTTCTGCTAGTAAGCAGTAGTGGCTCCAGCAGCATGGCACCGACCCTCCTCACGGACCACTCCTGGATTGAAATATAGAAAGTTCAGAAATATTTAGCGACAATTTAACCGTAAAAAGCACTGCCCGAAATCTTGCAAGCAACTGGGCATGCCCACGGTTCCGTGTTATATCTAACGGGACTTCTGACTTTTCTTTTCCCATGCCAGCTCACAAACAGCTTCCCGCACAACAAAGCAAAATGTTCCTGGAGAAACTCCAGTCCAAAGTCCCCTTTGTTGTGCGGAAGCAATTACAGTTCTCCGGACTGTTATAAAGGCTTTAAATATAAAGCATGCAGGCGTACCTGTACAAACAGAATGTGTGTCGTTTCGGTGAGAGTTGTAGTAGCCGTCGGAGCAGTCCAAACAAAATTCTCCTTGGTATTCCCTTTTACAGCGGCAGGATCCATCGCCACCTCGGGTGCCGTCTCCAGCACAGTTGCCATTTCCGTGGCAAGGTCTTTCTGATCCTCCGCGGCAAGCTTAGATTAGCACAAAAACAGCAAGTTTAAGAATTTCACGGGAACGAAGCCGGACAATATTTTCTCCCCATGGCCACTTCTCTCACTGCAGCCTCTTGATCAACATTCACAAGCCTCTTCACAAAAAGCTTTTCCCTTTGCTTCTTACTAAAGCTGTGCTGAAAATATTCTGTCCCTATTTTTGAAAGGCCCATTTGCAGGTTGCCCCCCCCCCAACGGGTGGCGAGCTGCTTAGCAACCAGAAGAAGAAGAAGAAGAATCTAAAAGGGCAGGGGGGATGAAAAGCCTCTGCAGCTAACACTACTGCAGTGAGCCCTCTGTGGCCTGAACATGCTGTGATTTTTCTTTTCCCCCCCCCTCCCAAAATGCCTTGCATTTTTGCCTCTCCAAACCTTTCAGCTTAGCTCAACTTTTTCAACGAACTGTGCCCTGTTGCAGAGACTCCCCTAGCAATAACACCCTATGCCACAATATAACCTGTTGTTGAGATTCCACATTCCTATGAACTGTCTTGCTACTGGCCCAACGAAGGCTCCAAGTAGCCCATCCACTTATGCGAGCCAATAACCCAAAGCACATGTTCGTCATACACCATTTCCACACTTCTAAACTGGCTGTAACCGCTCCCTCCTCGGCACACATCCCCCCTCCCCCCATAACCATTTTTTCACTTTCCCTCTTACATCAGTATCACCGAGACTGAAAAAATAAAATGGCCTACTAGGCATCTTCCCTATGTTTGCTGGGAGAACCGCAGCTCAGGCAGCTCACAGAAGCATCTTTCTTCTTCCACCATCACATCACCAGACAGCCGTAAGAACTTAGGAAACTGCTTTATACCAAGTCAGACCATTAGTCCATCTAGCTCAGTACTGTTTGCACTGACCGGCAGCTGCTCTTCTGTGTTTCAGGCAGGGAGTGTCTCCCAGCCTTACCTGGAGATGCCGGCTATTGAAACTGAGACCTTCTATTGTATTTTGAATCGAACTAATCAATGATAGTAAAAGGCTAGAACTAAATGAAAGCTTCTGTGTATGATTAAAGATACCCCAATATTTTATTATTGTCGTTTAATTACCAACACAGTCTGGACCATGTGTTCCAGCAGGACAGCAAACTTCTATTGTTTCTATACAAAGCCACTTAAACAAATCAGGAGATTTCTTCTTCCTGTAAATACAAACAAACAAAATAAAAATGTATTTCTTGAACAGAAGATAAGAGTTCTGTTCACATCCAATTGCATTATTATCATTAGTCTGAACTTACTGAAATCAAAGTTCTAGAGAACGTCAATTAAAATTGTCAAGGAGGGTTTAGATGGGGAAGCAGGTACAGTGTGCAATAAATATACATAGCCAGCGATATTAGATTGTCCATCATGACTGATCTGGTACTTTTTCACCTTCTAGCATCTTTCAAGATAAGAAACTTGGCTCCCAGGTTTATAGCAGAGGTCGAGAGACCACCAACTTATGTCACAATAGAAATACAAGAAGTATTCCCTTCCCCTCTGGGTGTGCCCAGGGTGGAGAGGGCAACTTGGGGGTGTCTGCAAACACACACACACACACACACACACACAACAGACAGACACCTTTTAAGACAGAGGTACCTAACCATTGGGTTGGCCAGTGCAGAATTACACATCCAACACATATAAACATATATGGTCCACGCATAGCTAGGTGGGTAAGACACACACTACAGGTAGGAAAACACTCAGCCAGAGAGCAGACCTCCTCATTCCCCTGCTATGGGGAGAAAAGCCCTTCTAAAACTGAGCCCCGTTCTCTACAGGAGAAGTGGCACTTTTTAAGATAAGAGGCGGCACTGGATTTTGGAAGAGTGTGGTGAAAATGGTTTCGTGGGCTGGGGTCAGCCTGCAGCCTTATCGCCTCAACCTTCAGCATTTGCAACCTTAAATTTGATATATCAGCCGCCAAACAGTCCAGCGTGTCAAGCAAACACATCTTCAAATAGAAACAAAAGACCTGTGATGGAAGGAGAGAGCTAAAAGTGGCAGCCTGCTTTGGTCAGCTTTGTCTCACTTACCTCCAATACACTACTGGTTTTGCCCGAGCCGTCAGAGGCTCCGAGATGCTATGTTAAGCTCACCACTATTGCAAACATTCCTATGGTGGCATTCCAATGTAGCACTAGGTATTCTGCCAATGCGAACAGTCATCTTTACCCCCAGGGTGCAGTTTGGCTGAGGGAGAAGGGCTCAGGACATCCGCTTTGTTTGTATGCAGAAATTCCCAGGTTCAAGCTCTGGCATCTCAAGAGAGGGCTAGGAATATCCCAACTTAAATCCTGGATATCTGCTGCTGGCCAGTGTAGATCAAGGGTGTGGAAACTTTTTTGGCTTCATGGGCCAAATCCTCATCATTGAGCCAAATTTCGCAGCCAGACCCTCATCACTGGGCCAAATTTCACGGCCAGATTCTCATCATTGGGCCAAATCCTCACCACTGGGCCAAATTTCACGGCCAGAACCTCATTGGGCCAAATCCTTATAACTGGGCCAAATTTCACAGCCAGATCCTCCACATTGGGCCAAATCCTCATCATTGAGCTAAATTTCACAGCCAGATGCTCATCATTGGACCATATTTCATGGCCAGAACCTCATCATCGGGCCAAATCCTCATCATTGGGCGAAATTTCACAGGCAGATGCTCATCATTGGGCCATATTTCATGGTCAGAACCTCATCAATGGGCCAAATCCTCATCAATGGGCCAAATCCTCATCAATGGGCCAAATTTCATGGCCAGATTCTCATCATCGGGCCAAATCCTCACCACTGGGCCAAAATTCACGGCCAGATCCTCATCATTAGGCCATATTTCACAGTCAGAATCTCGTCATTGGGCCAAATCCTCATCATTGGGCCAAATTTCACGGGTCAGATCCTCATCATAGAGCCAAATTTCACAGGTGGTTTGGGTTGCCAGATTCAGGAAGGGGTTGGTATTGAACCCCATGCATCAGTTGATGAGAGGTGCTTAAATCCTGCTTGGTTGGCTGAGTGCCAATTCCCTGTGAAGAGCTTCAGTGAATAATAGTAGCTAAGTGAGTTCTAGTATCAAAGTGAACAGTATTGATTCACACCTTTGCAAAAAGGGAACGGAAAGAAAAAGATTAAGCATTCTGGGGTGTATCTGACTAAATCATACCTGAGAAAACACTGACTAAAACAAAAGGATTTCAGTGGGTCTACTCTTAGTATGGCTCAGTTGGATACAACCCTCTATGCAAGTCTCATTTTATGTTTCATGTTTGTGGGTTAAGAAATAGTCACAAATATCCTCCCTCATGACATTAAATTCATATGGCTACACCTATTTTGCAGTGATGAATGGACAGAAGTAAGGATCTCTCTTAGGATGCCTTGAACATTTAGAGATGTGTCTGGCTTGTCCTTAAATGTAACAAAGCTTTTTAAAAAATAAAATAAAAATAAATATCTGCCAAATGCTGTGCTTGGGGCTGATCATTCATTTGTAGGAATGCTATGTTACCAAAGAACAATAGTTGAAAGGTAATACAACTTCATCATGAAAGTTGGCCAGAAGGGAGGGGTATAAATAATAAATTATTATTATTATTATTATTATTATTATTAGGAGCCATTTCCTTATCTAATTAACACAATCAAAAGCACAAGTAACTATGTCCCAAATTTTCAGACGCCACAAGAAACTCTGCATTAAGGATGAGAACTTGGGAAATTTCTGAAGGAAAATATTAATATGAATCTCGACAACCAAATTGATATTTTGTCAGCTGCTGCAAACTTCAGCACCTTGGCATATGTTATGCTTGGAGGTGAAAATAGCCTATACAGAGATGTAACTATTGGTTACCATTATAATCACACACTTTTCTAGATTTATTGCTTAAATAACATCCACAACACACTCTAGCATATGAAAGAATGTTTGATACAGTTTGGGTGGTGCACACACATTCTTTCATAAGCTAGAGTGTGTGTGCACCACCCAAACTGTATTAAGCACAGTCATACCACCTCCCTGTTTTGAACCAACACTACTTTATTTTTAAATTTATTTATTTGGTTTTTCAACTTAACATTTTACAAAGATATATCAAACATAAATTATAAAAACAAGATTCCAAGAAATCTCTTGGACTTTCATCCTCCCCTTTGCGGGTTCTATTATTAATCCATTCCTCCTTCATCTTTTATGATACAGTGGTACCTTGGGTTAAGTACTTAATTCGCTCCGGAGGTCCATTCTTAACCAGAAACTGTTCTTAACCTGAAGCACCACTTTAGCTAATGGGACCTCCTGCTGCCGCCACGCCGCTGGAGCACGATTTCTGTTCTCATCCTGAAGCAAAGTTCTTAACCCGAAGCACTATTTCTGGGTTAGCAGAGTCTGTAACCTGAAGCGTATGTAACCTGAAGCATATGTAACCTGAGGTACCACTGTAATCTGGGCATAATGGAAGAGGTAAAGGGTTTGGATTATCATAAAAGATGAACCAAAACTACTTTATGATTATCTGTGTGCTTTTCAAAAATTCCTTACTGACTCATCAACCCATCGAGTTCAAAAGAACCAAGTTGAATTCTAACTTGAATCCCCATTCTCATCCTAAGGACCCCACACAAAATTGTTAAGCAGGTATGCATTTTATAAAAGTCTCTGTGAACAAAATGTTAAATTGTGCAGGTTTAACTGAAGGTAGAACGCCGGTTTGTAGTCTCTAAAGCTAAGTGATGATATGAAAGGAGGAACAACTTGCCCTTCTGATTCCTGGTGGAGCTGTCATGGCTGGTAGTTAGATAAAATATCTTCTTTGGTAGCAAATTGAGCAGAAGTGATCTGGAATTAATAAGAACCTTATGGAATCCTACTAAGTAATGCTCTAGAATGTTAACATGTGCATTAGAGCAGCACTAATAGGCAACATTAATGGTAACCTAAAGGTTACGAGGCAAGCCCATACCATGCTTTCACAAGATACTCAAGCATGAAATTGGTTCTTCTTGCACGTTACTAAGCCAGCTCAAAAGAGACTGGCAACCATCAACGTTGGCCATGCGAAAGCTCAGACTGGTTCACTTGTTATGGATGCAACAACTCGACACAACAAGCCGTCTGCTTTACATGCTTTTCCTAACTGCCAGATTGAGAAATCAATAAAGAAATGTAGCTCAGAATGGTTTCCCCACTTACTGCAATTTTCACTTCTCTAATGTGGTATCACCAATTGTGACCCACCTCTGTTTGGATTGATGTCTGCAGAATAAAATCCTGATCTGCTTGTGCTTTAGCTGAGGTGGAAAAACAAGAGCGCCAATCCCGTTTGGACCTCAATTAGCATGCACGATTGTGAAAGTGCCGTTAAGTATTTTGAAATCATCACTGTGAGAAAGAACAAACCCTGACACAATACCAAGCCTTGCATATACTTATGACTAGCGGCCTTGGCCCAGTATACCTGAAGGAGCATCTCCAACCCCACTGTTCAACCCGGACACTGAGGTCCAGCTCCTTCTGGCAGTTCCCTCACTGGGAGAAGTGAGGTTACAAGGAACCAGGCAGAGGGCCTTTTAGAAGACATCTTAAGGCAGCCCTGTTTAGGAAAGTTTTTAATGATGTTCTATTGTGATGTAAATTCTGTTGGGAGCTACCCAGAGTGGCTGGGGTGGAGTATTATTATTATTATTATTATTATTAATAAATATTATAGTGAATCTCATAAAATTAGTAGTTACCAAGCTAACAATATACAAGAAGCTGGTTTTATCAACACAGGTTGAAAATTTATTGCTTTCCAGGAAGTTTATATCCAGTCTTTAATTTACACCTCTCTTGAATCCAATCCTGAACGCAACACAACAAAAAATATTGCCTTGTTTCTGTCTTACCATTTGAACCACCAGGTTTCTATATGTTCTTCATGCTCTTCTACCATGTTGTTGCATTCAAAGTTACTACTGTCACAGAGGTTCTCTATTATTTCCACAAGACGAATTTCACTGCGTGAGGGGGGAAAGACCCAAGACAAATCAGTTTATTTTGCTGAGTTCTAATTCAGCACTAACTTTACAAATGAAAACACATTTCTATAAGAAAGGGTCAAGAATATTAGAGTCACTATTCATTTCTGTTATTCCATCGGCTGTAAACTTTCCAAAATTAAAGTCCAACTTTTGCTCAGGGTAGAAGTGATACTTTTAAGTGAAATTGTCTTAGATGATACCTTACTGGTGCAGATCAGCAAAGCAATCTGTTACTACTCAGACTCAAACCATCTGATTTTTAGAAGACATCTGAAGGCAGCCCTGTTTAGGGAAGTTTTTGATGTTTGAACTTTTATTGCTTTTTATTTATTCTTATTATTAATATTCTGTTGGGAGCCACCCAGCAAGATGAGCAGGGTATAAATACTTATAAATTATTATTATTATTATTATTATTATTATTATTATTATTATTATTATTATTCTGAAGCATTTTTTGTGCAGCATATGCAATCAACAGGAAGCTCAAAATATACCCAGCAAGGTCAAGAGCAAAGAAAGCTGTGCCTTTACAGCATTCATTATAGAATATTTAATCGTGAAATATACTTAGCAAATGCCAAAGGGAGAGATAAGCATTCATATCAGAGCATGTGTTGAAAGAGAACCTGGGAACTCTCAAACAAGGAGCTTCTGAAACCTTGCAATGAGGCTTCAGGAACCCTGGGGCTACACAAGAGTAAGCCCATGTTCCCCCTTCTTTTCCTGCCCCACTGCTGCTCCCAACTACATCCCTTCTGGCCTGGATCAGACTCTTTGAAGCGACTCGTATTTCCCCTGCAAAGAAACTGTGCTCAGGGCTCACAGCAGGGATTCAGAACCTGTGGTCCACTGGATATTGTTGGGCTGTAACTCTGTTCATCCCCGATTGTGGATGATCCTGGCTAGGACTTTGGGGAGTCTGGAGGGTCACAAGCATCCCACCTTTGCTATAAAGGTTCCATTCTCTCCTTCGTCCCTGCCTTAAAGTTGGTCCACAGAACTGCCACTACACTGAACCACTGCCCTTGAACAGCAGCCGAAGCCATTTAAGCTGTCTTCCAGGAATTCAGTGGATTTGTGTAGAAAGTCCCAGCAGGAAGACTGTTCTCTGCATTTGTGTGGTCCTCCCCTTCAGCTCTCCCATTCTTGGTTCGCTCTATCTAGTTTGCTGTGATATCCAAATTAGGAAAACTATGGTTAGCATTAACCAAGATATTCTTGGGTTGGGGCAATTGGCTAAAATGTTTTCAACAGTTCTAATTTTGGTTCCTCTGTTTTGTTTTTGTTGGGTTGATGTTAGTTAAATGTTTGGTTGGGGTTGGCGGTTATTTAAATTTGTGTATAATTGTAAACTATTATTGTTATTGTTATTATTGGTTTGCTGGACCATAGAGAAAGCTGACCACCGAAGAATAGATGCTTTTGAATTATAGTGCTGGAGGAGACTCTTGAGAGTCCCATGGACTGCAAGAAGATCAAACCTATCCATTCTGAAGGAAACCAGCCCTGAGTGTTCATTGGAAGGACAGTTCCTGAAGCTGAGGCTCCAATACTTTGGCCACCTCATGAGAAGAGAAGGCTCCCTGGAAAAGACCCTGGTGTTGGGAAAGATGGAGGGCACAAGGAGAAGGGGACGACAGAGGACGAGATGGTTGGATAGTGTTCTCGAAGCTACCAGCATGAGTTTGACTAAACTGCGGGAGGCAGTGGAAGACAGAAGTGCCTGGCGTGCTCTGGTCTATGGGGTCACGAAGATTTGGACACGACTAAACGACTAAACAACAACAACAACAACATTTATTTGTATAGGATATTTTGTTTTTAACGTCTGATGCTTTGTTGTGTTTTTATATATGTTGTAAGCTGCTCAGAGTGGCTGGGGAAACCCAGCAAGATGGATGGGATATATATTTTTTTAAAAAAATTATTTATTATTATATTCCCCACACTGTGGGCTAAAAGCTCATTTCAAAACAATGTTCTGCAACATTTTGACACAATTCCTCAAGGGTGGTTGTTCTTGTTGTTTTGCCCACTTCAGATGTTATGGTGAAGTATGGTTAGAGATAGCTAAAAAGGGGAAAATACACAGAAGCAGGGAGTGGGGAGACTGTCAGCAGAGATGTATGCTGAAATTGGGCCAGAGACTTTTTCAACACCTAACCCAGAACAATATTGTACTTTTTACAGAAATGCGTGAAAGACATTTGTGCGATTATGACCTAGTAACAGCAGGGTGCCAATATGTTCAAAACTAAGATTATGGAGCTTGACTAAAGTATCAAATGTGTCACAATGTGACATTCTTACAATATCAGCATGCTAACTTTGCTCTTAGAAAAAATGCCCCCTGCTGACATAGACTATTTCATCCAGTCCAGTTATTTTACAAAGCTGCAGACAAGGATATGACCTCATTGAAAAGAAAGATACACATACCATACCTGGACTCATACTTTGACAGGGTCTTTTCTTCCCAAGCTGTATTGCCACCTCCAAAGTTCTTTTTTGCAGTGTCAGTTAGACCCTGAAAAACAAAGTATTTTGAGACAATCTCATTTTCTAGAGCAATTGCAAAACCAGACAGACTTTGGATTAGTATGTGGTCACCATAACGGAGTTTTTAAAACACTAAACATGCCACCTAAAACTCTCTGAGACCAGTGAATTCCTTCAGAACTGGCTGCCCTTAAGAAGCTCCACACACTGGGCAGTACAGTGGGCGGCTGATAAGATACTCTTTTCTGAAACCCCAGGGCGCTGCTGCCAGACAGTGTAGACAACACTAAGCTAGATAAACCAATGGTCTGGATCACTATAAGGCAGTATCCTATGGCTTTTTAATTGGTGTTTTAGAACCTAGTAATAAATAATAATAATAAATTTATTATTTATGCCCCTATGCTATGATATGGTAGGCAATGCTGAAAATGCAGAGGGCAACTGAAATAGTCCAGGGGGACAGAGGAAATATCCCTGTGAGGAAAGGTGGAAGCAACGTGGGACCTTCTTAATTTGCGGAAAAGGTGAGATCAGGGGATTTTTATTAAGTGTGTTCTTCACTAGAGTCCCCCCCCCCCCTTTTTTTTAATTGATTAATCTGCTTGCACTTTTGGAAACAGGAAGGAATTACTAATGGAAAATGACTGAGCAGCAAGAACTCATTTATTCTCTGTTATTATTCTACCGGCTAGAAGCTACGCTAAGGAGTAAGGAAATTGCAATGTTATTGTTGATCCTTCACCAGGTTTTGTTCACATTATTAGATTTTGTACACATTTGCAGCAAAACCCTCTAATTTCATTGACCTGGAGCTGTTTTTGTTTTGTTTTTTAGGAAACCCACCTGTCAGAGCTGGCTCCGGGTCCCAGCTCACCAAGGACCAACGCTAGCCGGTAGTACAGTATCAAAGTCTTTATTGAAGAATAGTGTCCATTTACAAGTCTCAGCGTCCCAGCTCTACGTCTGAGCTTTAGACCGGCGAAGCTCTATCTGGATCTCCGCCCCCTGTGCACCAGCTTAACACCCTAATCTTACTCCACCTCTTCCTTCTCTCTCTCTTCCTCTGGGTCTTACTACCCCCCGGTGTCTCTTCCCTCCTGGACTCTTCTGACGCAGAGCTTGACCCCTCTGACTCCTCCCCCTCTCTTCGGCGGGCTTTAGGACCTGGCTCCCTACCCGGGCTGCTCACCTTGCCGCCCTCCTGTACATTTGAACTTGGCGCGCGCGCGCGTTTAACTTTCCTGATGACCGTTTCCTCGCTCCCTGACGAGGGTGTGGCCACTCCTGCCTCACGTTCTCCCTCTGCCTGCGCGCTCCCTGATCCCGATGCCTTGGACTCCTCCCCCCTACTGCACTCTGGGGGGGAAGCTGGTCCGGATTTCCAGCTGTTACTCTCTGAGTCCCCTCTGGCCCCTTCTTCCCGAGGTGTCCCCCTTGCCCTGACCATGGGGGCCCCTTTCTGTGAATCCTCCGAGTCACTGGAGAGACTCAGAGACCTCGGACTACTGTCGTCGCTGACATTTCCTTCAGACTCCTCCCCCTCGCTCTCCGTTTCCTGCCTCTCCTGCGACTCTTCTCCTGAACCCCTGACATCCATCCCCCCCTCGAAGCCCCCCCTTCCCCCCTCCCCTTCCTCCGGCGGGGGTGCTGGGTGCTCCGTCGTTGTGGGGGTGAATGGTGGATACAGTTCGTCCCCCGTGGCGTGCATCCAGTTAGAGAAATCCGGCTCGTCCTCCATGTCTTCGCCGACCTCGTTCTCTTCTGCTTCCATCTCCGTGCCGCCATGCTCAAACCCCACGTCCTCCCCCATCACGTCCATGTCCCTCTCCCCCTCGTTCCCCTCTGGGTCCGTTGCCTGCCAAGGGCCCCTCAGCCACCTCTCTTCACCTCGATTGTCCCACCAAAAGGAGCGGTCTGAGGCAAACCCCGAGGGCGAGCCCTCCGGTGAACGTGTTTCTAATGCTGGTTCTTCGTCCGAGGTGAATCCCTGGAACGTGCTGGTAGAAAGCGTGGGTGTGAAAAGCCAGTCGTCGAAATACTCGGCTGGCATGGGCCTGTGTGGGAACAAGGCATGAAACTCCTCTTTGAGGAGTGGCTCGTCCAGGGCATAGTCCGGCACCCAACTGTTGGCGCTGGCCGGGGTACCTTCCCTTGCGAGAAAATATTCTACTCCCTCTTCCCCCCATCTCGAGTCCAAAATCTCTGTGACCTGGTTGATGGGTTCCCTCCTTGGCGACTCCCTCCTTGGGGGGATCTCCCTATACTGGTCTGGTGCCGTGCCCTGCGCCTGAAATCGGTGAGGTGCTTTGTAGGGCGTGAGCACCGACCTATGGAATACTGGGTGCATTCTGGATCCTTCCGGAAGTGTCAACCGGAAGGCCACCGGATTGATCTGTGCCTCAACCAGGTAAGGTCCTAGCTGCTTATGTCCGAGTTTCTTCTTAGCTAAGGATCTGGTCGGCACTGCGTGGGCCGCTAACCACACCCAGTCACCCACCTGTATGTCTTCCCCCACCCTTCTGTGCTTGTCAGCCTGCAGTTTGTATGCGTGCTTTGCAAGCTCTAACTGCCTCCTAAGCTGCTCGTGGACTTCCTGCAATTCCGCCGCCAAGACTTCCGCTGCCTGTGGCTCCCCCTCCCCTAGTCTCTCCAATCCCGGGAAGGTTCTGGGATGCCTCCCGTTGTTGGCGAAGAACGGCGTCACCCCTGTGGACACGTGCTTCGTGTTGTTGTAGGCGAACTCAGCAAGCGGCAGGTAGTCCACCCATGTCGTCGGCTGTTGATTTGCATAGCATCTCAGGTACTGCTGCATGATGGCGTTGACGCGCTCCGCTTGTCCGTTGGTCTGCGGGTGTCTCGCCGACGCTAGGTTGATCTTGACGTTCAGGAAACCCATCAGCTTCTGCCAGAAGCTCGAAATGAACTGGCGCCCCCTGTCGGACAAGATAGACCGTGGCAGTCCATGCACTCTGAAGACGTGGTCTATGAACAGTTTGGCAGTCTGTTCTGCTGTGGCCACCTTCGCGCACGGAATGAAGTGGGCCATTTTAGTGAACATGTCCACCACCACTAGCACTGCCGTTTTACCCCTCGAGCTGGGTAAATCCGTGACAAAGTCCAGTGCCACCCTCTCCCACGGTTCGCTCGGGGTCTGCAGCGGTTCGAGCAGTCCTGCCGGAGGTTTGTGTACTGACTTGGCCCTTTGGCAGGTGTCGCACCTCGAGACGTACTCCGCGACTTCCCCCCTCATCTTGGGCCACCAGAAATCTCTGGCAACGAGTTCCGCCGTCTTCTCTTTGCCGAAGTGCCCGGCGGTTGGCGCGTCGTGTAACTGTTGCAGCACTTTCGCACGGAGCTCATCTCCCGGTACATAGAGTGCTCCTCTGCGGATGAGCAATCCGTCTCGTATTTGGAACTCGTCGTTTTTCACCGTGCCCTTGCGCACCTCCTCCATCTTGGCTAGAGCGAAGGAGTCCTCCTGCAGTGCTCGACGGACCGCCTCTATGTCCACAGTTGCAGAAGCGCACGCCCAGGCTTTCTGGGCGAAAATGTGTTTGGCCGCTGCTGGCGCCGCTTCTTCGAGGTATTGCGGCTTTCTGGACAGTGCATCTGCCATGATGTTGTTGTCGCCTGGGATGTATTCTATCCTGAAGTCGAAATCCGCAAAGAACTCCGCCCATCTGATGTGCCGCTGGTTCAGGAACCTTGCCGTGCGCCAGTACTCCAAGTTCTTATGATCCGTGCGAACCTGCACCGTGTGTTTGGCCCCGATGAGGAAGTGCCGCCACGCCTTGAATGCTGCATGAATGGCCAGCAACTCCCTGTCCCAGATGGTGTAGTTCTGCTCTGACTTGCTGAGCTTCCTGGAGTAGAAGGCACACGGGCGCCAGTCCCCCTGTGGGTCCTCCTGCAACAGTACGGCGCCCACGGCTCTGTCTGAGGCGTCCGTCTCAACCCTCAGCGGTTTGCCGGGATTCACATGCAGTAGCTGCCCTTCGGACGAGAAGAGACGCTTGAGGTTCTGGAAGGACTGCTCCGCTTGCTCCGTCCAGATGAACCTCTTCTTCTTTGAGCTGAGCGTGTCGGTAATGGCCGCTGTCTGCATCGCGAACCCCTTGATGAACTTGCGGTAAAAGTTGGCAAACCCCACAAACCTCTGGACCTCCTTCCGATTGCGCGGGCTCTTCCAATCCAACACCGCGCGAACCTTGGCGCTGTCCATGGCGAGCCCCTTGTCCGACAGCTTGTAGCCCAGGAAATCCACCTCCTTCCTGTCGAACTGGCACTTCTCCAGCTTGGCGTATAGCCGATGCTCTTGCAGTCGCTGCAGAACCTCCTTGACGTCCCCCTCGTGGGTCTCCTCAGATTCTGAGAATATCAGGATGTCGTCCAAGAAGCAGACGCATTTCTTGTAGAGAAGACCCGCCAGGACGTGATGCATGAACGCTTGAAAACAGTGGGCGCCATTTTGTAAACCGAAGGGCATAACTCTGTATTCATATGTGCCCAGGGGCGTGAACATGGCAGTCTTCCACTCGTCCCCCTCCCGTATGCGAATCAGGTTGTACGCCCCTCTCAGATCCAACTTTGTAAAAACGCGTCCTTTCCTCACCGTTGCAAGCAGGTCATCTATTTTGGGCATTGGAAAGGCTGTGGGCTTGGTCTTTGAATTTAAGAGCCTGAAATCCACTACAAGTCTTTTTTGGGGCGTGTCCTTTTTCTTCACAAAGAATACAGGACTGCCCCCCGCTGCCTTCGACTCCCGGATGAAACCGCGCTTCAAGTTGAGGTCTATGAACTCCTTGAGCTCCTGCAGCTCGTCTTCAGACATGGAATACAGTTTCCCGGCTGGCAGCGTCGCCCCTGGCAGGAGGTCAATCTGGCAGTCATAGGGCCTGTGGGGAGGCAGCTTGTCCGCTTCCTTCTCGCAGAAAACCTCCAAAAACGCTGCGTACTTGCGTGGCACTGCTTGCAGCGTGCTCAATTGTAGCTGCGTGTCTTCCCCTCCTTCTTCCGGGCTATGAAGAATGCAATGTTCCGCGCAATAGGAGGAACCGAAGGTCAGTTGGCGTTGGTACCACGCCAATGCTGGACTGTGCCTGTGCAGCCAACTCATGCCCAAGACTACCGGCGTGCCTGACAGTTTGGTGACGTTGAAGCTGATGACCTCTTGGTGGTTCCCAATCCGCATCACCATTGGTTGCGTTTGTTGCACCACCTGCCCCCCTAACAAGTCTCTGCCATCCACTGTGACAACCTTCAGGGGCAGTGTGGCTGGCAGCAGTGGTATATTGTGTTGCTGAATAAAATCCAGTCCTATAAAGTCGGCGTTGCTGCCAGAGTCAATGGTGATCGGCACTTCCAGAGTGCTTCCGTTGGGCAGTTGGAGAGACGCTGTAAGCTGCACCACTGGTTTGGGTGGGAGGGGGTCCGTGGGCTGCAAAATCTCTGGGGATTGTTTCATTGATTTGTCTGGCTGGACCCCAGTACCTCTTCCTCCAGCCAGACTCTGTCGTTTCCCTGCTGCGTTGCTTCTGTCACTGTTGCCGATGCTGCAGTATGCTTGTGGAGCCTCTGGGGACACTCTTTCGCCATGTGTTGAGCACTGTCGCAGATGTAGCACTTCCTGTTCCCTCTAGGAGGCTTCGGTTTGACTGCTCCCGGCGTGAGGGCTCTGGTAGCTGACTGAGCCCTGGCACCTCCGAGTTCCATCGGTTCCTCTCCCCCGCCCTGTGAGGGCGTGGACTGCGCACGCGCTGCTTCTTTGGGATAGAAGGGAGGTGCTCTGGCTGGTGCCCTTCCCCAACGTCCTTCTTCTCTGTTGTAAGGACGTTCCTCCAGATGCACCCCGATCTCCAGAGCCCTCTGGACCACTTCCTGGGTGCTCCTTGGCCTCTCCCCCCTTCCAATTTCAGCTTTTACTTCTGCATTCAAGCCCTCCCAAAAGAGATCTCTCACTGGCGCAGAAGCTTTGTCCCATCCCAGTGCATGAACCAGTCCGAAGAAACGCGTATGGTACTGACGCACGCTGGCTTTGCCTTGCTTAAGTCCATGTATGTCTCTCCTGGCAATATCAACGTCTATCTTTGATAAAAAACACGAGTCCATAGCTTTAATGAAAGCCTTCGCGTCTTGGAGCGCCGGATCATTGTCCCTCCATAAATTTCTCAGCCACGTTTTGGCTTCACCATGCAAATGGGATAGGATAAACCCCACTTTCTCTCTTTCATCTCTAAAGTCTTTGTCAAGCAGATCCAGCGCAAACAACAGGTCTGCTCTAAAGTTGGGGTACTGCTGTAAACTCCCGTCAAAATGGGATACAAGGCTGCCTCCCCTCTTTCCCAATCCAATGCCCTCTGCTCTGGATCCAGGTGGCCCCTGTTTGGAAATCACGTCCAATCTTACTTGGAGATCCCGGTAGGCGCTACTCATTTCCTCCTCTCTTTTTCTGGATGCAATTACCTCCGTGCTGAGTCGTGTCACAGCTTCTTGCAGGGCTGATATCTGCTCTTCCGTCGTCATCTTGCCTGAGTTTTGTGAGCTGGAAGCACCCCTCCTCTGCCCTCGCTGCGTCAACTCACGTGGCGAGGTTCTTGGTGCCAAAACTTTAAAATTTTGAGATAGAGCTTACTGTCAGAGCTGGCTCCGGGTCCCAGCTCACCAAGGACCAACGCTAGCCGGTAGTACAGTATCAAAGTCTTTATTGAAGAATAGTGTCCATTTACAAGTCTCAGCGTCCCAGCTCTACGTCTGAGCTTTAGACCGGCGAAGCTCTATCTGGATCTCCGCCCCCTGTGCACCAGCTTAACACCCTAATCTTACTCCACCTCTTCCTTCTCTCTCTCTTCCTCTGGGTCTTACTACCCCCCGGTGTCTCTTCCCTCCTGGACTCTTCTGACGCAGAGCTTGACCCCTCTGACTCCTCCCCCTCTCTTCGGCGGGCTTTAGGACCTGGCTCCCTACCCGGGCTGCTCACCTTGCCGCCCTCCTGTACATTTGAACTTGGCGCGCGCGCGCGTTTAACTTTCCTGATGACCGTTTCCTCGCTCCCTGACGAGGGTGTGGCCACTCCTGCCTCACGTTCTCCCTCTGCCTGCGCGCTCCCTGATCCCGATGCCTTGGACTCCTCCCCCCTACTGCACTCTGGGGGGGAAGCTGGTCCGGATTTCCAGCTGTTACTCTCTGAGTCCCCTCTGGCCCCTTCTTCCCGAGGTGTCCCCCTTGCCCTGACCATGGGGGCCCCTTTCTGTGAATCCTCCGAGTCACTGGAGAGACTCAGAGACCTCGGACTACTGTCGTCGCTGACATTTCCTTCAGACTCCTCCCCCTCGCTCTCCGTTTCCTGCCTCTCCTGCGACTCTTCTCCTGAACCCCTGACACCACCAAATTGTTGAGCTTTCTGGGGAAAGTTTTTTGAGCTGTTTTTCCATCGTGTTGCCAGGCATCTCACAGGGAGCGGGGATATTTCCTCCACCTCCCTATATCATTTCAGTTGCCCTACCATATACCGAAGAATTGATGCTTTTGAATTTTGGTGCTGGAGGAGACTCTTGAGAGTCCCATGGACTGCAAGAAGATCAAACCTATCCATTCTGAAGGAAATCAGCCCTGAGTGCTCACTGGAAGGACAGATCGTGAAGCTGCAATACTTTGGCCACCTCATGAGAAGACCCTGGAAAGACCCTGATGCCGGGAAACATTGAGGGCACAAGGAGAAGGGGACGACAGAGGACGAGATGGTTGGACAGTGTTCTCGACAATTTTTTATTGTTGGGTTTTAAAGTTGGGTATGGTCCCATCACCTTTGGCAAATAGAAGGGGAAGAAATGGAGGCAGTGAGAGATTTTACTCTCTTGGGCTCCATGATCACTGCAGATGGTGACAGCAGCCACGCAATTAAAAGACGCCTGCTTCTTGGGAGAAAAGCAATGACAAACCTAGACAGCATCTTAAAAAGCAGAGACACACCTTGCCAACAAAGGCCCGTATTGTTAAAGCTATGGTTTTCCCAGTAGTGATGTATGGAACTGAGAGCTGGACCATAAAGAAGGCTGATCGCCGAAGAATTGATGGTGCTGGAGGAGACTCTTGAGAGTCCCATGGACTGCAAGAAGATCAAACCTCTCCATTCTGAAGGAAACTAGCCCTGAGTGCTCACTGGAAGGACAGATCCTGAAGCTGAGGCTCCAATACTTTGGCCACCTCATGAGAAGAGAAGACTTCCTGGAAAAGACGCTGATGTTGGGAAAGATGGAGGGCACAGGAGAAGGGGACGACAGAGGACGAGATGGTTGGACAGTGTTCTCGAAGCTACCAGCATGAGTTTGACCAAACTGCGGGAGGCAGTGGAAGACAGAAGTGCCTGGCGTGCTCTGGTCCATGGGGTCACGAAGAGTCGGACACGACTAAACGACTAAACAACAACAACCATATCCTACCTTTCTCTACCCAAAACCAAGGATCTACATACAGTGTTACCTTGTACAGACATGATGCTCGTTATTCTCTAGGTGTTTTTTGCCTTTAAATAATTTTTTTATCTTATATTTTGGAAATATACATCCAGGTGTTTCTTCCCTTTAATTTTTTGGGGGGCCCCCAAGAGAGTGGGGCCCTAAGCTATTGCTTGTATAGCTTATACGTAAACCCGGCGATGTTAAAGGGGGGAAAGGAGGAGGCTGAGGAGTCGCGGCATCCCTCACCTGGCTGAAGCGCTCCGTGATTCCGCGGCAGGTGTCGCAGGCCTGACGGACCCGCTGCTCCTTCTCCGCTGCCGCCGCGAGGGCGAGGCAAAGGAAGGCCCCGAGGGCGCCGCTCAGCCACCCCGGCGGAGCCCCGCGCGCCTTTCCCGACGGAAGGCGCCTCATGGCCGCCCGCGAGCCTTTCCCCCTCGCCCGCGACCGCGGGACACGCGCGTCTGACGGGGGGAAGCCGGCATCCCGCGCCTGGGGCCCGGCCAATCCCGACGCGCCCTCGCGCCCGGCGACGTGGGCCAATCGGCGCCCGCCACGCTCCGGGAGACGTAATGAGAAAGCCCCACGTCTAGAAGAGGCGGGAGGGAAGGAAAAAGCACGGGAAGGGCCGTAGAGCTAAAAATGGGAAGACCCGCGCATGATTTGAATATTCCGGGTTCCTTTCGATCAGGCATTTCCCCCAAACTAAGCCCTCCAGCTGCTTCGGGACTACAATTCCCATTATCCCTGACCACTGGTCCTGTTAGCTAGGGATGATGGGAGTTGTAGTCCGAAAAAAACAGGTGGCGGGGTGAGTTGCGGGGGGGGGGGGGGGCGTGCCTGCCTTAGATCCATTCCCTGCCGCACCGGGGATTTTTGTTAGAGATTCACCCCTAGGAAACGAAACGGAATTTCGAGCTTGGTGGGGCAGCGGTATGTCTAACCACCAAAGTATAAAGAGAGGGTTTGTGTTAGTTGTTATTATTTATTTATTTATTTATGCAATTATTATTTAGCCTTATTGTTTATTTATATTTATATTTATTATTAATTTAATTTAATTTGTTTTAGTTAAACGCTAAGGAAAAAGCACATGGTGCGCCCAAGCCTTCTGACCTCTACTTAGCAGTTGATTTGCGATGATTTGACAGGACGCAGGAAGCGAGTTGTCTAAACAGCACTTGTCCAGCTTCTGGCTCTATCGCCATCCTATTAGATTCCCATGCAACACTAAGAATCCTACGATTTATCATGGCAGGCATAAGCATGTTTTTTTTTAAAAGAGGTTTAAAGAGACAGGGGGGAAATGTTGACCTTTAACGTCTCCATAGCCTGGATAGCTCAGTGGGTTTGAGCAGGCATCCCCAACCTGCGCCCGTCCAGATGTTTTTGGCCTACAACTCCCATGATCCCTAGCTAACAGGACCAGTGGTCAGGGATGATGGGAATTGTAGTCGAAAACAGCTGGACGGCCGAAGGTTGGGGGTGCCTGGGTTGGAGCATAGTGCTGATAATGCAAAGGCTGCCATACGTCCTGGAAATCACCTCGGAAAATAACATGAAAAAGTTCCAAAACCCCGAAATCCTTCCTGCTTTTACTAAAAAAAACCAACAACCCCAAGATCTTTGGTTCCCCTAGAATTAATAATAATAATAATAATAATAATAATAATAAGCTCCATAACTCCATCCTAATTTTCACCCTAGGCTTGTCCCAAATAAAAAGCTCCACAACTTTCGGGTTTTTACATTTTTGAAATATGGCAACCCTACCAAGGTTGCATCTTCTATCCCCCTATGGGGCAGATGCCTCTTTCTGCATTGCACGGGGTTGGACTAGATGATCCTCAGGTTCCCTTCCGACTTGCTCCATTCAAGCTCTTAAATGCGCCCTGCATTTAAGCCCTGTGCTTTTTGCCAGTCCCTAAGATGGCCGGGATGCTAGCTCGGCGCCCTTACTTCCGCAGGCGCTTCGGTCAGCTGACGCATCCGGCCCCGCCCCTGAAGCGGATCACGTGCTCCGCGGGTTGGCTTTGCCTAGAGTGGCCACGTGGGTGCCTTGCGGGTAAGTCCAGTTTCCTCCTTAGTCCGGATCGGGCAGGATTTTTCATCCTTCCGTCGGATGGGCTTGGCAGGCTTCATCTCGAAGGGAAGGAGGGAGGAATGGAGAGCAGAAGCGGAAATAAACCGGGAGAAGAGTTGGATCAAAGATCCAATACCCTTTTAAAATGCGTTGGTTTTTTTTTGGGGGGGGGTGGATGGAGCAGAAGCAGAAGTAAACGGGGAGAAGAGTCGGATCAAAGATCCGATGCCCTTTTAAAATGTGGGTTTTTTTACGGGGGGGGGGTGGCTGGCAAATTGGGCTGTTACTTCCATCTCGATTATGTGTTTTGTGGTTTTGTATTTTGATTTTATTCTGCGACCTCTGGGTCTACAAATGCAATAAAGAATAATAAATCGGATTCTTCGGAGGGCGTCGTTGATTTGTCGCAACTAGCACCGAAAGATGCTAGAAGATGCCTTCTGGGTTTCAAGGATCGCCCACCTCAATCCAGAGTGTGGTGGCATGTTTGCAACATAATAATGCGTGCTTCGCCAGGGAGGCAAGAAAGTCGCATCCCTGTCCCCTAAATGCCCCTGCAAGAAAGGCAGTATGGATGTAGCCAAGTTGGGGGGGCAGGGACCAGGTATTATGCACAACGAAGGTACAATCACGCTAAATGACCTCTATCTTGTATAAGTAATAATGGAGGCAGTTAGCTTGCCCAAGGTTAATATTAATATTAATTTATGATTTATACCCCGCCCATCTGGCTGAGTTTCCCCAGCCACTCTGGGCGGCTCCGAATCGAGTGTTTAAAACAATACAGCATTAAATATTAAAAACTTCCCTAAACAGGGCTGCCTTCAGATAGTTGTTTATTTCCT
This sequence comes from Podarcis tiliguerta, assembly GCF_965153285.1. Classification (NCBI taxonomy): domain Eukaryota; kingdom Metazoa; phylum Chordata; class Lepidosauria; order Squamata; family Lacertidae; genus Podarcis; species Podarcis tiliguerta. Next base: position 13,595,145 of record NC_139543.1, on the reverse strand, counting down.
TGACATCTGATGGGAGGACGTTCCACAGGGCGGGCGCCACTACCGAGAAGGCCCTCTGCCTGGTTCCCTGTAACCTCACTTCTTGCAGTGAGGGAACTGCCAGAAGCCCCTCGGAGCTGGACCTCAGCGTCCGGGCAGAACGATGGGGGTGGAGACGCTCCTTCAGGTATACTGGGCCGAGGCCATTTTGGGCTTTAAAGGTTAGCACCAACACTTTGAATTGTGCTCGGAAACGTACTGGGAGCCAATGCAGATCTCTCAGGACCGGTGTTATGTGGTCCTGGCATCCGCTCCCAGTCACCAGTCTAGCTGCCGCATTCTGGATTAATTGCAGTTTCCAGGTTATGTGCTGAGTACAAGGTACAGATAACAACAACAACAATAATAACTTTTAAATTTATATCCTGCCCATTTTTCTGAGCTTCCTCAGACACTCTGGGCAGTTTACAGACATACATAAAAACAAAACATAACATCAAACATAAAAAAAAACAACACAAAATCTATACGAGCTACAAACAAACCAATAAATCAATAGAAACCAATAATGATTGGATTTGAGTTGCAAAACACCAACCCTCCTTCCTCCAGATTGGTTCTCCCCTTTATTGATTTACCCTGGCATTGGACCATTAGGACTTGGTAAGGGCAAAAAAGCAAAACAAGGCAATCAACAAAACACTCCAGTAAAAATCGATGCACATTGATTTTTCCTGGCGTTGTTTTTAAGACGGCTGTTTGACAAGGCAGTGTGCCCTGTTAAAAGAACCTCTGCTGTATTTCATATTCCAACCCCCTTTTAATCTGCTGCCGTTTGAGAACAACAACAACAAACACTTTGGCTGAATTAATGATCCTTCCAAAGATAAAAATAAAAAAGGGGGAATTAACTCATGGTGAAATACTCAGTGTGAACAAAGCATCTTCTGTGTTGCTTGTAATGGAAAATTTGTGTTGAGCAAGGGGTCAAATTTGGTTTTGGGTATATTTGTTCTAATAGCACCTGTGGCAAAGGCACTGTGAAATTCTTTGACTTTGTGCCGTGTTCCAAGTAGAAGTACCACTTTTTCTTACTTCTTTTTTCTTATTACTTTTCTCTTCTCTCTACCCTTTCTTTTTCTTCTTTCATACTCTTTTCTTTTTTCCTTCGATAAGATTAATGTTTCAGCTTGTGGGGAGGAGAGGATATTGCACATAAGTTCTGTTTTCTTTCTTTAATGAAATTTATTCAAAAAACATGAACAAACCACAAGGCACCTGACCTGGCTTATAGTGTAACGTTTTCCACAATCGAATTCCAACACCTACTGGACCCAGGCATTATGGGGGTCTAGCACCCTCAAACTCATAACAATGCCTTCTATCCAGATAACTAGAGAGGGAACAGAAATGGCTAAGCTCAACATGCTTGCAAAGTGAATCTGTGCTGCTTTAGAACAGCTTGGTGCCCAAACCAGCACCACGGTTATTCTTTGTGCCTATGGTGTTTGGCTCTGCAAAGAGATGATGACTGGTCATTTAACTTCCCCCTTTTTAAAAAATAATTTTTATTTAATTTTACCAGCGTAGAGTAATAACCATACCAAATACATATTTAGAGATTTCTCTGAATCTCTAGACTCCCCCCCCCATCCCCTCCAGGGGTCCTATTGTCAACCTTTTCAACTGCACATTATTTCATAATCCATATTTTTATATCTCTCCATATTGTCCATAATGTTTGTTACATTACAATTGTTAGTAGAATCCCGCTAATGATTTCATCTGCTTACAGTGGCCTCCTAAATTTCAGTTTCCCCCCATTCTTTCTTGGTTCCTGAGCTTTCCAGTCAGTTTTGCCCTTTCAGCGTTGTCTAGCAGCTTGGTTTGCCATTCCTCTCTGGTCGGGACTGTATCTTCTTTCCATCTCTGGGCTGGTATACATACATGTTGCATACATAAAAAGTCTTTTCCTTTGTGATGTCGGTACCTACAATTCCTAATAAAAAAGCTTCTGTTTTTTGTTTTGTTTTTTAAATAAAGGTTATTTCAAACTTTTTTTCAATTCATTATAGATCATTTCCCAGAATGCTTTTATTACCTTACACAACCACCACATTTGGTAGAAGATGCCTTCTTCTCCTTTACATTTCCTGCTGGTGTTTGTACCGGTCTTATACATTTTTGCTAACTTGTTGTTGTTGTTGTTTAGTCGTGTCCCACTCTTCGTGACCCCATGGACTACAGCATGCCAGGAACTCCTGTCTTCCACTGCCTCCCGCAGTTTGGTCAAACTCATGCTGGTAGCTTCAAGAACACCGTCCAACTATCTCATTCTCTGTCGTCCCCTTCTCCTTGTGGTCCTCAGGGTCTTTTCCAGGGAGTCTTCTCTTCTCATGAGGTGGCCAAAGTATTGGAGCCTCAGCTTCACGATCTGTCCTTCCAGTGAGCACTCAGGGCTGATTTCCTTCAGAATGGATAGGTTGGATCTTCTTGCAGTCCATGGGACTCTCAAGAGTCTCCTCCAGCACCATAATTCAAAAGCATCAATTCTTCGGCGATCAGCCTTCTTTATGGGCCAGCTCTCACTTCCATACATCACTACTAGGAAAACCATAGCTTTAACTGTATGGACCTTTGTTGGCAAGGTGATGTCTCTGCTTTTTAAGATGCTGTCTAGGTTTGTCATTGCTTTTCTCCCAAGGAAGCAGGCATCTTTTAATTTTGTAGCTGCTGTCATCATCTGCAGTGATCATTTGCTAACTTACTGGGAGTCAAATACCACCGGTACATCATTTTCATGTCTTTTCACTTTCGATCTCACACTGTAATCATGCACAGGTGGATGTTTTGTATCTGGCATGGCTGAGAAGAGATCTTCGGGAGGACAGCAGCTTCTGTTGCTGTTGATCATCGCCGTGGCCTTTGTGCACCTAGCAGTCTGCCCGTTTGCAAAAGTGGAAGAGAGCTTCAATCTTCAGGCCATCCACGACATCCTTTGGCACAAACTGGACTTCGACAAGGTGAACGGGATGATCCTCGGGGAGGGTCCTTCTTCCGAAACCTTCCTCCGTTTACGATTGGTGTCCTGCTGAGTTGCTAGGTTCATGGGACGAAAGGGCGGACTTCACGCAACCAAGCAGAGATTTTAACGCTTTCCGTTTTTAGCCTCTGGGTTTCGAGGGACGTGGTAGAATGGAAACAAACACCCCATTGCTTGAGGGAGTCGAAAGAGGAGCACCATTATGTTTTTTCTCTTGGGGTGAGATTTGAGATGATTCTCATCCCATGTTCAGAGGCATGGATGAAAAAAGAATCCGTATTTATGCCCCTCTAGAGAGGAAAGGACGTGGGTGGCGCTGTGGGTTAAACCACAGAGCCTAGGACTTGCCGATCAGAAGGTCAGCGATTCGAATCCCTGTGACGGCGTGAACTCCCGTTGTTTGGTCCCTGCGCCTGCCAACCTAGCAGTTTGAAAGCACGTCAAAGTGCAAGTAGATAAATAGGTACCGCTCCAGCGGGAAGGTAAACGGCGTTTCTGTGTGCTGCTCTGGTTCGCCAGAAGCGGCTTAGTCATGCTGGCCACATGACCCGGAAGCTGTACGCCGGCTCCCTCGGCCAATAAAGCGAGATGAGCGCCGCAACCCCAGAGTCGTCCACGACTGGACCTAATGGTCAGGGGTCCCTTTACCTTTAGAGAGGAAAATGTTTTATCAGTTTATTATTCCCTGTTCAGATGACGAAGTAAAGGCCATTCCACATCTGCTAAGCCAAAATATTTGGATTGAATTCAGTACAAGTCTGATCCCCACATATGTATAGATAGGAATTGGAGTCTAGCAACAGCAGGAGGGCATGGGTGCCTCACCAATATTTTATATACCATACTTTCCCGTCTATAAGACGCCCCCATGTATAAGACACCCCATATTTTGGGGGACTAAAATTTATGTAAATGGGGGAGATGGCACAAAATTGTTGAGCTTTTTTTTAAGGAAGGATTGTCCAAAAGTTGTAGGGCTTTTTTGCGGAGGATTGCACAGAGTTGTTGAGCTTTTATGGGGGTGGAATGCTGAAAATTGCTCACCCACACGCGTCGCTAAATCTGACTCCCATCTGTACCCTCACCAGCAGAAGCTGTAAATCGCCTACCCAGTTGCTGCAGTATCAGCCGGTCAACGCCACCCATTGACGCAGCAACCCATAAAACGCACAATAGCTGCTGATAGCCGTGGCAGCAACCAATCAAACATCCACCCTATCCACTCCCCATGTATAAGACCACCACAATGATAATAATAATAATAATAATAATAATAATAGTAATTTATACCCCACCCATCTGGCTGGGTTTCACCAGCCACTCTGGGTGGCTTACAACAAAATATTAAAATACAGTGGTCTGTTAAACATTAAAAGCTTCCCTAAACAGGGCTGCCTTCAGATGTCTTCTAAAAGTCTGGTAGTTGTTTTTCACTTTGACATCTGGTGGGAGGGCATTCCACAGGGTGGGCGCCACTACCAAGAAGGCCCTCTGTCCCTGTAACTTGGCTTCTCACAGTGAGGGAACCCCCAGAAGGCTCTCAGAGCTGGACCTCAGCGTCCGGGCAGAACGATGGGGGTGGAGACGCTTCTTCTGGTATACTGGGCCGAGGCCATTTTGGGCTTTCAAGGTCAGCATCAACACTTTGAATTGTGCTCGGAAACGTACTGCGAGCCAATATAGATCTTTCAAGACCGCTGTTATGTAGTCTTATACACTGAAAAGTACAGTAATCCTTCCAGAGGGATCTCGTGGGGAAGTGTAATGTATTAGGCAAATTGCTGCGTCAGGATTAGACTACTCGTCTTTTTAAGTACCGCCACAAATACCAGCAAGGCTACTCTGGAGCAGATACTTTGGAGAGCGCATCCCCGTTTATGCAGACCCACCGAATTTACAACTGCCATAGAATATTTGCGCTTTCTGTTTTGTGGGTCGTATATTTGTTATTTGCAACATTTGTCGGCTACCTTTCTATAGCCTCTTTGTTTTTCAACGACAGTATGATCATCACGAATTTCCCGGCGTCGTCCCGAGGACGTTCCTTGGCCCCTTGTTTCTCGCGCTGCTTTCCAGCCCAGCCGTCTGTCTGCTGTCGCTGCTGCAGATGTCTAAGTTTTACTCCCAGCTGATAGGTATGAGATCTGTTGCTCAAGTCAAGAAAGGCCCTTTTCAGGAATCGGGGGACGGGGGCTCTGTAATAGTCTGCAAACTGTGGATGAGGAAACCATGATCCTGGACTAGAGCTCCCATTATCCCTTAGCATTGGCCATACTTACTGGAGCTGCTGGGAGTTGTAGTTCAACCACAAGAAGTGGTTTGACAATATGAAAACACTTGCAACTTATGAATGGGCTGCTTACAGACGCAGACTGGGAGAAATATGACAATATTTGGAATGTGCTACACAAAATGCAGTAGGCTATTCGTATTTACATAAGTATTAGAATAATATCAAATTCATATCTATGGGTTAGGGTATTTTTTGTATATATTCATATAATGTCCCCCCCCCCTTGCACATTATTGTGCCTTTTTATTTTTCTCTCTTTTCTTTTTCTTTGTGTCTCTTTGTTTCTTTATAACTGGAAACATTGAATGAGTTATACAAAATACAGTAGACTATTAATATTTACATAACTACTAGGATAATATTATCAAATTTCTATTTATGGGTAAGGGTATTTTTTGTATATATTCATATAATGTTTTTCCCCCTTTGCACATTTTTGTGCCTTTTAATTTTTCTCTCCTATCTGTTTCTTTGAATCACTTTTTTTCTTTATAACTGGAAACTTGGAATGAGTTATACTAAATGCAGTAGGCTATTAATATTTACATATTAATATGTAAAAAGGGCCTTCTTGGTAGTGGTGCCCGCCTTGTGGAACGCCCTCTCATCAGATGTCAAGGAAATAAACAACCACCTGACCTTTAGAAGACATCTGAAGGCAGCCCTGCTTAGGGAAGCTTTAAATGTTTGATTTTTTAATGTGTTTTACATATCCTGTTGGAAGCCGCCCAGAGTGGGAGTCCCGGCCAGATGGGCAGGGTATAAGTAATAAATTATTAGTTGTATTAGTATTAGTACTGGGATATTAATATCAAATTTTTATTTATGGGTTAGGGTATTTTTTTCATATATATTCATTTAATGTTTTCTCCCCAACCTTTACACATTTTTGACCTTTTTAATTTTTCTTTATTTTCTGTTTCTGTGTATCACTTTATTTCTTTATAACTGGAAACTTTGAGTTATACAAAATGCAGTAGGCCATTAATATTTACATAAGTATTGGGATATTAATATCAAATTTATGTTTATGTGTTAGGGTATTTTTCATATATATTCATTGAATGTTTTCCCCCCAACTTTACACATTTTTGTGCCTTTTTATTTTTCTCTATTTTCTGTTACATTATATCACTTTTTTTCTTTATAACTGGAAACTTTGAATGAGTTACACAAAATGCAGTAGCTATTAATATTTACATAAGTATTAGGATAATAATATCAAATTTATATTTATGGGTTAGAGTATTTTTTTAGAGTATTTTTCATATACATTTATATAATTTCCCCCCTTTGCACTTTTTGTGGCTTTTTATTTTTCCCTCTTTTCTTTTTCTTTGTATCTCTTTATTTCTTTATAACTGGAAACTCTAAAAATAATTGAAACTTGTCAATAAATTATTATTAATAATAATAGTAAAAATAGTAAAAATAAAAAAAAACTTGTGGAGGGCCACAGGTTCCTCACCTCTGCTACAATCTCTGATGCAGTTAGATTGCCAGAGTAATCTTGTGACGCAGCAGTTGATTCTTCCATTTGCGTGTCGAGCACCCCAGGGCCACCCCAATAACTCACACATCACACAGAATTTTTTGTTTAAGATTTTTGGCATAATTTTGGCCACAACTTTATTGAAATACAAATTTGTGAGTGGTTGCTTAGGCTTTGGTTGCGACTATCTGCCCCCACCATGGGGCACGATGCGAAAGTCAGAATAGGGGAATACACTTGGGGTTACGCAGAGCAGGGAACCTGCCCTCACCCCAAATGCAACCAGGAGCTCATTGCTATGGCCCGAGCCCCCTTGACAGAGTGGACAAGCAATAGTTAGCCCCCAATTCCTTTAACGGAATCCCTTGCAGCAGCAGCATTAGAGGGGCAGGCACTCAACCTACCAAGGTCAGGCACTCAACCACTTTCCCTCAACCAACCAAACCATAAACCAATGCTTAACCGCAACCTTACAGGTTGTGACGATTTGCTACGCAGTAGGCAAAAACCAAATGGCCCCAGCCAATCAGCCAGATGGACAAAATTCCTACCAGGCCCCTGCCCCAAGAGCAGACGACCCCATGACAGGCATAGCAAGGTCAAAGCGAACAACCCTAATTCTAAGAGGGGGGGGGGGACTGGCAATCCGATGCACGGTCAAAAAGAGGAAGCCCTAGCCTCGTGCAAGGAGTTTTAGCATTTCTGGCTGTCAATCAACAAATGGCAACATTAACTTCTTCCCAACAACAAGGGAAGCCCCAATCGCATCAGTGGCCAACGAACAATTAGCCCGCCCCCAACTTTGGAGTGTCCTGGCGGCCCCCACCGCAACACGTGCTCTCCATGAAGGAGAACACGCTTTCTACTACAGATAACATTTGCTCTGCCTCCCCACCTTGTTTTATTTCCATGCAAGTCCGAGGAAGCCTGGGGCTGTGTGTGATTTATGCCTTGTGGCGATTGCACAAAGAAGTGAGAAAGCAGTTTGGTCCGACCGTCTCCATGATGTTCTGTCTCATAACTGCGACGCAATTCCACCTGATGTTCTACTGCACTCGAACGCTCCCCAACGTGTTTGCACTACCCATCGGTAAGCAGTTTTACTCGCCGTTGCCTTTAGACTGAAATAACTTGCTGCTTGATCGGTAGTTACCGTATTTTTTGCTCTATAAGACGCACCAGACCACAAGACGCACCTAGTTTTTGGAGGAGGAAAACAAGAAAAAAAATATTCTGAATCTCAGAAGAGGGATCACTGCGCAGTGAAAGCAGCAATCCCCCTTGCTGTTCTGGCTTCTGGGATAGCTGCACAGCCTGCATTCGCTCCATAAGATGCACACACATTTCCCCTTACTTTTTAGGAGGGAAAAAGTGAGCAAAAAATATGGTAATCCAGAATGGAAAACAAACGAGGTCCCAACCAAAGAAGGATGGCAACTTAAGCTGATGGAATATGCGCAGCTTGCGGACCTAACATATAGAATAAGAGAACAAGAAGAATGTACGTTTAGAGAAGATTGGAAAATGTTTACTGAATATACTGGGCGGTGGGATTGTGCACATTTGAAAAGGTGGGCAGCATTAAGATAAATTCAACAGTGTAAATAAGTTTTGATGAATGGAATAATGGAATACTGAATGGTCTACTTCAGGCACGTCCAACTTCCAAGAGACTGCGATCTACTCACAGTATAAAAAGATCAGCTGTGATCTACCCATTATCACTGCCAGGAGTTGTTGACCTTTTTTTTTAGGGGAGGGTTGGCCAAAGTATGGAAAATTAACCATGGAAAGAGAAGAAATTGATATTTTAAGGTTGTTTAAATCAATGTTTTAAATTGTAAAACAGAAAATTTAATGAAAATTATGTTCTTATTTTTAAAACGGAACCCCAAATCTGGTCACACTTTGACAGATTCTTTTGTTTCTTTGTCCACCAGTTCTACTGGCAGTCACGTCCTGGATTCAGCAAAAGCACCGCTCGTTCATCTGTTTCTCGGCGTTGGCCATTATTGTCTTCAGATCTGAGCTCTGCATATTTCTGGGTCTTATGCTTCTGATAACCCTATTTAATAAAAGGCTCTCCTTTGTGAAAATGCTTTCCTATAGCGTTCCTGCAGGGGCTCTCTGGCTAGGTAAGTCTTTTCTTGAAGACCCATTTTTCTTTCAGATTGCTTTTAGCGTCAATGCATTTCTGTAAAGAACCAGAGGTTGGTTATGGGTTATTAGTAGCTATTTTTATTTCTGGTTTTGAACAGCGTTCCGGAATGGCTTCATTAATTTTACGGATTGCTTGGCTGGACTCGGAGATCTTTCTAATTACTGTTCTGAAGTATTTTACTGAAATTGTGCTGTTGCTTTATAATGATAAAGGAAACTGCCTTGGGACAATTGTTTGCATTGAAAGGTTGAAGCTAAAAAGCAACGATGGCCTAGAAATATTTAACAATTAAAATGCACCTTTGGACTTGTGAAGAAATAACCCCTTTGTAAAAACTAAGTCTTAAACACCTAGCATCAAATAGCTATTTTATTTTTATATATACAGTATAGTCGCCAAAGATATTTCAAATCACTTACCATCATATAATTTTTTTATACATACATAACGTCTTCTAGACTTCCCACCCCACCTTTCCTGAGGTTTATTTTTGCTACTTTTTATTAGCTGTTTTAAAACTTATTATCTAAGTCCTGATATCATTAATTCTTTCAATAATCTGTTGCTTATATTTCAAATCCTGCTTGTGACTTCAACCCAGAGTGAAGGTTTTTATTCAGCTGTAATTCAGATTGTGTTTTATGTCTTATCTGGGAAACAAATTCATTGCTTCAAGCTAAAAAAAAAGAAAAGAAAAAGTGTTTTCCGTTTCATTTTTTACTTTGGGATTTTGCTTTCTTTTAGGCCTCACCGTAGCCTTGGATTCTATGTTGTGGAGGCAGCTTCTGTGGCCCGAGGGCAAAGTGCTTTGGTATAACACCGTTTTAAATAAAAGTTCCAACTGGGGAGTATCCTTTAATGTGTGGTACAGCATCCGTGAAGTCAGGTATTCTGAGCTGGCATGATCGCCCCAGCTGATGCCCTGTGAGTTTATCTCTCTCTGATTTTTATTGGTTTTACATACAATCACATTACGTAACATCGTATCCTCTTATTTTATCTATTTGGCTCGACTGGTTGAGACTTTCAATTGTGAGTTTCAAGGCCCATCTTGGGCAAAAGATCCCTGCATTGTAGGGGGTTGGACTAGATGACCTCTGGGGTCCCTTTACGATTCTATGTAAACTTTGCCCTTTCACAAAGCTGTGCCATATGGGAACAAAGTGGTACTTTGGTTCTCAAACTCAGTCCATTCCAGACGTCCGTTCCAAGGCGCACTTTCCCATAGAAAGTAATGCAAAACGGATTAATCCGTTCCAGACTTTTAAAAACAACCCCTACAACAGCAATTTAACATGACTTTTACTATCTAACGAGACCATTGATCCATAAAATGAAAGCAATAATCATCATACTACACTATAAAAGAAATAAGGCAGTATTGTAGATGATAAAAATTAAAATTATTTTATTTTGTTCCCTGCATTGATGATAGTCAGCTTTTATTCATTTCTGCAGCCACTCAATCAATCAATCAATCAATCAATCAGTACCTGAACTGGGATTCCACACAGTCACAAAAACAAATGAACCGAAAAAGCCTCAAAAACAAAAACGCAAAGTAAATAGCAAAAACAAAAGCGCCAAACTTAATCCGTTCTGGAAGTCTGTTTGACTTCCGAAATGTTTGAAAACCAAGGTTCAGCTTTTGATTGGTGCAGGCGCCACGGAAACAATAGCCAACAGCTGCATTGGACATTCAGCTTCCGAAAAACGTTCCAAAACCGAACACTTACTTCTGGGTTTTCGGTGTTTGAGAACCAAGGCGCCATTGTAGTTGGTATGTGCATTTATCCACATGCTCCTACACTCTCAAACACACGTGTCTCCTTTGGAAGGCCCATGTAAATACAGTGGTACCTCGAGTAAAGTATTTAATTCATTCCGGAGGTCCGTACTTAACCTGAAACTGTTCTTAACCTGAAGCACCACTTTAGCTAATGGGGCCTCCTGCTGCTGCCGCGCCGCCGGAGCACGATTTCTGTTCTCAGCCTGAAGCAAAGTTCTTAACCTGAAGCACTATTTCTGGGTTAGCAGAGTCTGTAACCTGAAGCATATGTAACCTGAAGTGTATGTAACCCGAGGTACCACTATACGTAGTGTTTCTGTATTCCCCTAAAATAGAACTTTTGTCTTTATTCAGGGCTTGTGAGTACGTGGCATGCTTCTTCACTGGAAACATTCCAAAAGGCAGTTTAAAAGAAAATTAAAATCCTTAACTCTTTTTTTGTAGACTTCTCCTTTCCTGTGGTATTTTTATTCAGCCATGCCTCGTGCCCTGGGTTGCAGTATCCTATTCATACCTCTAGGTGCAGGAGAGAGGAGGACTCGAATATTACTTCTGCCCACACTTGGCTTTATTTTTCTGTATTCCTTTCTCCCACACAAAGAACTGCGGTTTATTATATACACTTTCCCAATCTTCAATATTGTGGCTGCCAAAGGCTGCTCACGAATGTAAGTTAAGATTTATTTATTTTTTAATCCTGTCGTCCTTTGTTTTATTGGTAATGCATTACTTGCCACTTTTTAGAATCACTTTGAGTTGCCTCCTTCCATCAAGGCTCACCTAACAAGGTAAAATTGACCTGAAGGAAGAAAAATGTGTGAATTTATGTTGGCCTAGAAGCCATTCACATTCTCTCTCTCTATTTACTCACCGAGCCACCACAAGGTGTGGGTTTTTTCCCTGTATTTGAGTTGGATATATTACGGGAAGACAAGATCAGCACCCCTAACATGTGTTTTTCCGCCCTGTACAGTCGTACCTTGGAAGTTGAACGGAATCCCTTCCAGAAGTCCGTTTGACTTCCAAAACATTCGGAAACCAATGCCCGGCTTCTGATTGGCTGCAGGAAGCTGCTGCAGCCAATTGAAAGCCCCATCGGACGTTCGGGTTCCAAAGAACGTTCACAAATCAGAATACTCACTTCCAGATTTCGATCATTCAGGAGCCTATTTGTTCGGGAGCCAAGGCGTTTGACTTCCAAGGTACGTGTCCAGAGGAGGGCAACCAAAATGGTCAAAGGCCTGGAAATGGTGCCTTGTGAGGAACGGCTAAGGGAGCTGGGCATGTTTAGCCTGGAGAAGAGGAGGTTAAGGGGTGATATGATAGCCATGTTCAAATATATAAAAGGATGTCACATAGAGGAGGGAGAAGCGGACATGGAGCAATGGATCCAAACTACAAGAAAGAAGATTCCACCTAAACATTAGGAAGAACTTCCTGACAGTAAGAGCTGTTCGACAGTGGAATTTGCTGCCAAGGAGTGTGGTGGAGTCTCCTTCTTTGGAGGTCTTTAAGCAGAGGCTTGACAACCATATGTCAGGAGTGCTCTGATGGTGTTTCCTGCTTGGCAGGGGGTTGGACTCGATGGCCCTTGTGGTCTCTTCCAGCTCTATGATTCTATGATTCTATGACTGTGTTTGAGTTGGATATATTACACAAAGACAAGATCAGCCGCTAAGCCTCGTCTCCTTTTCTCCTTTGCAGTCTAAACAACTACAAGAAGTCTTGGTTGTATAAGTTGGCATCTCTCTTTGTTGCAGTACACCTTCTAGCTAATGCTGTCTACTCGGGAGTATCGCTGTATGTTTCCCACTTCAATTATCCTGGAGGAGTCGCCATGCAGAAACTCCACCAGTTAGTGCCTCCAACAGCAGGTGCGTGAAGCTGAGATGAAACTTAAGGAAGAGACTTTTGGGCTCGGGTCCCGTGACAGTCCGTGGGGGACGTCGTTTGTGCATTTGTAGATGCTTAGCTCGGCTTCGGGAAACTACTTTGAGGAGGCAGCTCGGAATGGAGAAGCGACCGTTCTAGGTTCACCGCATACGTCCAAAACAGCGCAATGCCAGTGCGGCTGGGCGGCGCCAGGTTCTCAACACTGTGATGTATCGCCAGCCAAATGTTGTGATACGGTGATACATCGTGATGTTGAAAAGCTGATGGAGAAACGAGCTGCGTCGGGTCTGGTTCTGCAAGGCAATGTGTCAGGGACCGTGTTGAGGAGGGTCCCCTCCTCCTAATCCTGATCCTGAATCTTCTCAGGATCATTAGGACAGAATAATAATAATAATAATAATAATAATAATAATAATAATAATAATAATATATTATTTATACTCCGCCCATCTGGCTCTGTTTCCCCAGCCACTCTGGGCGGTTATTGGAATTGGAATTGGAAGAGTGGTTTGCAGAGGGGCATAGTTCAGAAGGCAGAAGCTGGGAAATTCTGGATGGGGAAGAGCTAGCAGAAGAAACAGTAGGAGAGAGAGACAGACAGATTCACACTCTCCGGGCAACCCCACCCCCTTCCCCAAAGTCCTGGAGAGCTCAGAAAGTGTTACAAAAGAAAACACAGAGGCTTCAAGCTCAGATTACAAGACGTAGGAGTGACGTACATTAATTGGGACGGAGCGGGGCGTGACCTTAATTGGGAGCACCGCCATTCTGGTTAGATCCTTTCTTTTGTCCTTCCCTGTGTTTATTAAAGAAGCTAACTGGTAATAATTTCCTTTCGTTTTATCGGCCATGGGGGGAGGAAGCCAATTCCCTGAAGCCTGACACAATGCAGTGAGACAACCTCTGATCCCTCAGCGGGAGTGACGGCAAAGTCACACCAGTGCCTGGGGGGTCTGGCCCAAGGCGGCTTATTCCTCTGCACACATCAGAGTGAGACCCTCCCAACACCTGACAGACCAAGGGAAAAACGAGCTCCGTCGACTCTGGCACCTTGCGGCCAGTGAGTTGTAGTGGTTAAGAGCGGTAGATTCGTAATCTGGTGAACCGGGTTCGCGTCTCTGCTCCTCCACATGCAGCTGCTGGGTGACCTTGGACTAGTCATACTTCTCTGAAGTCTCTCAGCCCCACTCACCTCACAGAGTGTTTGTTGTGGGGGAGGAAGGGAAAGGAGATTGTTAGCCGCTTTGAGACTCCTTCGGGTAGCGATAAAGCGGGATATCAAATCCAAACTCCTCTTCTTCTTCTACTCTCAGTTTGATTTGCAGAGCATGATGCCGCCTAAGTCTGGTGGCATATCGTGGGTGAATGGCGGCACCTCTCCTGACTTGGGAATGGCAGCAGTTTCACCTGCGATACACCGCCGGGCAAGGACGCCATCGCACTCTGGTCCTCAAACCAGCCCCGGGTGATGTATCAATGCATTGCCCAGGCCCAGATACCACTTTGAGGTCATGGCTTCCCCCAAAGAATTCTGGGAGCTGTCATTTGTTAAAGGTGCCGAGAGTTGTTAGGAGACCACTGTTGCCCTCCCAGAGCTACAGTTCCCAAAAATAGTTTTAAAAAGTCCCTCTTCACTAGGAACCCGTGAGGACCGCAGCTCTGGGAGGGGAATGACATCACAGTGAGGGGGATGACATCATAGTGCTTAAAATGTTTGCTTAAAATGTGGCCAGTGGCTGAGGGAAAGGTTAAGTAGCCACCTATGAATTCACTGGTTTAAATTCCCTGGGCGGCAGGTAGATTGAGTGGCAGATCTTTGTAGCAGGTCAGCAAAAAATCCTGGCTCTCAGTTGCTCATCCGATGTGGTGCTCTCTAGATATCACTGGTCCATCTGTCTCAGACAGCACAGCCAATGGTTAGAGATGATGGGAGTTAGGGTCCAACAACATTTCAGGGGGCAGCACGTAGGTCACCTCCAGCTTAACAGCAGTGGTGACAATAAAGTCCCCCACCTCCACAAAATAACATAAAATAGGTTGAAGAAATCAAGAAAGCTTGGAGGAGAGAGGAAACTGGAAATGGATTTTTTCAGGGAGGGACTCTGAGCTCGATTCTGGTACTGGAAAGTAATTCTTTTGCTGGGCTTGTGATCAGAGGTACCATGTTCTTTAATAATAATAATAATAATAATATTTATACCCCGCCCATCTGGTTTCCCCAGCCACTCTGGGTGGCTTTCAACAAACTATTAAAATACAATAGTCTATGAAACATTAAAAGCTTCCCTAAACAGTGCTGCCTTCAGATGTCTTCTAAAAGTCTGGTAGTTGTTGATCTCTTTGACATCTGGTGGGAGGGCGTTCCACAGGGCAGGTGCCACTAGCCAGAAGGCCCTCTACCTGGTTCCCTGTAAACTCACTTCTCACAGTGAGGGAACTGCCAGAAGGCCCTCGGTGCTGGATCTCAGTGTCCGGGCTGAACGATGGGGGTGGAGATGCGCCTTCAGTTATACTGGGCCGAGGCCGTTTAGGGCTTTAAAGGTCAGCACCAACACTTTGAATTGTGCTCCGAAACGTACTGGGAGCCAGTGTCATTCCAAGTATATGTCCATTATTTTACACCAGGCTCCAGCTGGTGGACAACACACGGGGTTGTACTAAAAAGCATGTAAATTCAGTGTAGATTAAGTTTTATTCCTTCCTTTCAATTGTTTCTGTCTTGAGCTCCTATTTCTTTAGAAGCACTGTTTTGTTCTCTCCTCAGATGTTTCCGTCCATATTGATGCAGCTGCAGCACAGACCGGAGTGTCTCGGTTTTTAGAAGTCAATTCGCATTGGAAGTAAGTTTTTTTTATATAATAATAATTTTTATTAGTTTTCCATTACAGTCCAGTAATAGCCTCATTATAACAATACCAATTTATAATACAATTATTAATACCAGTCAGTCAAATGCCAAATTGTATAATTTAGATAAAGTGTTGCACAACAACTGAGATTCCTGCAATTCAGGGGGTTGGCCTAGATGACCCCTGGGATCCTTTCCAACCCTACAGTTCTAGGATTCTATTATTTTATCATTAATATTAAACTAGTTATTTATTTATGCTTTTCAAATTTATACATTTCACTAATTTTATATATTTCACTAATTTTACAATCATTTTGACATTTCAAAACTTGACTTCCTTCCGCCTCTTTCTCCGCTTCCTTCAATTTTTTTTTCATATCTTCTGCATATCCAAATTATCTGAATTTACTCATTTATTCATCTTCTTTAAATATATACTCTTATAAAACTGCAGGTTATTACCATAATCCTGCCAATGTTTTTATCTGTTTATAATTTATCGGTAAATATTCAATAAACCGTTTCCATTCTTTCGTAAAAAAAAAATATGAAAATGTTATCTTGATTTCTTATTCTTCTTAATACGAATAAGAACTAGGATTCTATTCTAGATGCAGTTTTGGCTTTTGACGCAATCTGCAGATTGAGTAAAGTTGTGGCCTTACTGTATCGCCAGAGTTCACAAAGGAATCTTCCCACTTCCCATTAATGGAAATCTAGGCAAATCTTTTTTCCCAAACTGGGGAGCGCTTTGCCTTCAGAACTGCCTAAATTCAATTAAATGGATGCCAGCACGATTAAAATGTGTGTGAGAAGCCTCGGCCCTTCAGCAGGAGCCCGTGTTTCAGCTCTGAGCACCTACATAAACTCAGTGACTCATATAGGACACCTGAGCTACCTTTTCAGCGCCGTGCCTCAAAAAACTGCCTCAAGAAAAATGGCTGGCGGCTGATTGTCTTCCTCCGGTGACTGACGGCGCATCAGCTTGACAGACATGCTAACGCAAGGCATGCTCTCTATCATCTGGGCAAAACCAGGATGAAAGGACGGGGCTGAATAATAGTGTTTGGCAGAGCTTGCACCTTAATGACAGCTTCTTCAGTAGCCGGGGGCAAAGTATTACTCGAGGAGCCAGCCAGGTGTTTGGTTTTCTCCTGCAAGCATCCCATACTTACTGTTTCAATTAGCAGCTAGCTTAGATTACGTGCAGCTGGCAACTGCAACCCAATTTATGAGGGCGGGAGCATCTGCCCAGTGACGGGCCAAGTTCCTCAAACAAAAAAGTCTGCACTGTTTTGCACAAGACTTGTTCTTCATACTTAGGGATGGAGGGAGATTATTCTGAGGAGCAGACTGCCCTGTTGTTGTTCTTTTCTGCCGGACGTTGGCCAACCTGGTGCCTCTTCGATATTTTGGGCTGCAGATCCTGTAGTTCAGATAGGCTGCGCTGCTAACGCAGGGCTGAAGACATTAATGGGTGCGATTAACTGGAGCCAGCCAGCCTGGCTATTCCCTTTGCTCCCCGGGTGTCTATGCGCAGCCTACCTTTCCCTGATGCCGGAGGAAGGCAAGCGAGTGTTGCAGAGCTGATGCACAAGGGTGAAAAAGTAGGGGAACAATCAGAACAATTTGTCACCCATTGCTAGCGAGGAAGAGTCGTAGTGGTCTGCTACAGAAGTTTGTGTCACCCTCTGTGCGGTTCGTGAGAAGAGCCAGGGTGGCGTAACAGTTAAAGCGCCAGACTAAGTCCTTGGGGAGCAGGGTTCAAACCCCCAATCAGACATTGAAGCTTTCTGGGTGACCTTAGGCCAGTCGCCATCTCTTAGCCTACCCTGGGACACGGGTGGCTCTGTGGTCTAAACCACTGAGCCCCTTGGGCTTGCCGATCAGAAGGTTGGCGGTTCGAATCAGGACAATAGGTGAGCTCTCGTTGCTCTGTCCCAGCTCCTGCCAACCTAGCAGTTCGAAAGCACACCAGCGCAAGTAGATAAATAGGTACCACTGCAGCAGGAAGATAAATGGCGTTTCCGTGTGCTCTGGCTTCCATCATGGTATCCCGTTGTGCCAGAAGTGGTTTAGTCATGCTGGCCACATGACCTGGAAAGCTGTCTATGGACAAATGCCGGCTTCCTTGGCCTGAAAGTGAGCTGAGCATTGCAGCCCCATAGTTGCCTTTGACTTGACTTAACCATCCAGGGGTCCTTTTCCTTTTTTCACCTCACTGGGTTGTTGTGAAGATGAAATATTGGGGGGGGGGGTGTCTGATGGTTAAGTCCAGCTTTCCAGGTCATGTGGCCAGCATGGCTAAACCGCTTCTGGCGCAATGGAACACCATGACGGAAGCCAGAGCGCCTGGAAAAGCCGTTTACCTTCCTGCCACGGCGGATTTATCCCTATTTATCTACTTTCACTGGTATGCTTTCAAACTGCTAGGTTGGCAGGAGCTGGGACCGAGCAACGGGACCTCACCCTGTCACAGGGATTCGAACCTCCGACCTTCTGATCCGCAAGAGGCTCAGTGGTTTTAGACTCCAAGTTTGGTGTGTATTAAGTAGCGGCCTCCATTGACCATAAGGCATTGTGTTTAAAATAAGGCAGGGCTCAATATTACATAGGAATCGCATCCGCTGAACTTGAAATCATTGTCCTAATCTCAGATGCTTGGGGATAGACCGAGACTGATGGAAGGGATGTGGTTCTATTTGTTATTCACAAACCTCAAGTCTGATTTAGCATTAAAGGCAGGTTCCAGTTTTTAATTTTTTAAAAAAGAATAAAGACATCAAACGTTCTTTACATCTTGGCCGTAGACACAGTTTGCAAATGAGGTAGACTTAACGAGATGTTTACTGGACCAGTATTTTATGTGCACATCATGTTCTCTGTTCTGTCTGGAAAATGCGGCTAAATCGCCTGAAGCATCCCCAAAGAAACTTATATCAGTTTTAATGCCTTTCTCTGGGACATTGTTAATAGCAAAGGGAAGTACATGTTGTTTAGGATATGGGGAGGTGAATAAGATGTGCAGCTTTTTGCAATTGGAACAGTGGGCAGGGCTGCAGTCAATCGATGCGCGCAGGCATTCTGCCATCGCTACAAGTTGGGCAGCTGTGCCCTGTTGCCGCTTCAGCCCATTCCAGTCGTGTTTCAATGTGCCATTCCGACCTATGCCCACTTTTTCCTACACAGTTGATTTGGGTACAGTGATACTCGGGTTAAGAACTTAATTCGTTCTGGAGGTCTGTTCTTAAACCTGAAACTGTTCTTAACCTGAGGTACCACTTCAGCTAATGGGGCCTCCCACTGCAGCTGCTGCGCCGCCGGAGCACGATTTCTGTTCTCATCCTGAAGCGAAGTTCTTAACCCGAGGTACTGTTTCTGGGTTAGCGGAGTCTGTAACCTGAAGCGTATGTAACCTGAAGCGTATGTAACCCGAGGTACCACTGTATTCGTGACATACATGGTGTAGTGGTTAAGAGTGGTAGACTCGTGATCTGGTGAACCAGGTTCGCGTCTCCGCTCCTCCACATGCAGCTGCTGGGTGAGCTTGGGCTAGTCACACTTCTTTGAAGTCTCTCAGTCTCACTCACCTCACAGAGTGTTATGGGGGAGGAGGGGAAAGAAGAATGTTAGCCGCTTTGAGACTCCTTCGGGTAGTGATAAAGCGGGATATCAAATCAAAACTCTTCTTCTTCTTCTTCTTCTTCATCATCATCTATGCTAGATACTCTTTGGGGTAGACAGTAACAGATTTCAGTGTCTGCAGGTCTAATGTTGCACCTCCCTTTTCTGCAACAGCTGCCACAATCCTTTATTTTTTTTAATGAAATGAAGTGCAAATAAGTATCTGCTATTCACTTACAAAACAGTAGGGCGATGGGGATAGGCAAAACAGCCTAGTTTTTAAAAAGTTTGGCATTTATTTTTTTTAAATCTTCCTTGCTGCCTAGAACATCATAGATAACCTCCCATGTTTCTTTCCGCACTGTTCTATTTATGGCCCAGGAGTTGAGTGTGGTCCACAGACCTATTTTCTCCTGGGCAAACTGCCTGGGCTACTCTGTCTCTCAGACTGTGCTTTGCCCCCTTCTGTAGCCATTTTTGAGGGACTGGAATGTGACCTTGAATGATGATTCCTCTCTCTTGCCTGGAAAAAGGATGGGGAGTTGTGCGTGTGAGAATGTGGCTCTCCAATAACATGCTGTTATTCTTTGAAGGAGAACTGCTTGAAAATGATTTACCGATGGTATTTAACTTCAAGTAGACTTGCTAAGATGTATAAAGACTGAATCAGATCGGTGCTGGAGATGCAAAGAGGTGGAGGGAATGTTCTTTCATATGTGGTAGACTTGTAAAAGGGTAAGAGTGTACAGTGGTACCTCGGGTTACATACGCTTCAGGTTACATACGCTTCAGGTTACACACTCCGCTAACCCAGAAATAGTGCTTCAGGTTAAGAACTTTGCTTCAGGATAAGAACAGAAATTGTGCTCCGGCGGTGCGGCGGCAGCAAGAGGCCCCATTAGCTAAAGTGGTGCTTCAGATTAAGAACAGTTTCAGGTTAAGAATGGACCTCCGGAACGAATTAAGTACTTAACCCGAGGTACCACTGTATTGGGAAATGATCCATAATGATTTGAAAAAAAAAATGTTTAAAAGTACTTTCCCCAAAAAAACCAGAGTCCTTTCTGTTGGGGATAATTCAGACTGAAATTCCCAGGTGTCAAAAAAAGTTATTTATGTATGCCACTACTGCAGCCTTTTCTTTTGTTAGCCCCAAAATGGAAAACTAGCTAGGTCCCAACCAGAGTGGCAACTTAAACTGATGGAATATGCGCAGCTTGCGGACCTAACATATGGAATATGAGAACAGGAAAATCAAACGTTTAGAGAAGATTGGAAAACGTTTATTGAATATATGGGGAATAACTGTGAACAGCCAAAAATGCTGGCAGCATTAAGATAAATTCAACAGTGTAAATACGTTTTGATGGCTGTTATAATGGAGTGCCGAATGGTATAGTTTCTGTAAAGTATGCAAGGATTTATGATATGCAAAATGAACCGCCGAAAGAGAAGAAAGGAAGTCATTTATATTTTAAGGATGTAAAAATGAGTAAAACAAAAAATTCAATAAAAGTTATATGCAAGAGAGAGCGAAAGAGAGCGAAAATGTGGCTCTGGAGCCCCACCGCAACCCAAATCCTTCCACGCTGGAACAATCTCAACCATTCCCCCCCCCCCCCGCTTAAATTCCACAGCGTGTTGTGAACGTTCTAGAAGCAACTCATGACCCTTTGCAGACCAAGGAGCAGAGGCTGACAAAACCGGCACAGATCTGTCGGCGCAGACATCACAAGACACCCATGCGCGTTATTAACTGCACTCCCTGCCACTCTTAGAATCATAGAATCATAGACTTGGAAGAGACCACAAGGGCCATTGAGTCCAACCCCCTGCCAAGCAGGAAGCAGGCATCAGCCATTCGTTTTCTTCATGCATGCTTGGAGGAAACCGATTACTGGGATCCATTCTGGCCTGGCTTCAGGCCTGGTCATGGCAATCAAACTGCCTTGGCACCCCCGGGTGGAGGATATTTGTCAGGAAGGAGATGATGGAAGAACCACTCTGCTCGTTCAGTTGGATCTCTTGGCAGCTGTTGGTATTGTGGACCATAGTGTCCTTCTGGAGGGAGGTGGAAGTTGAGGACTCTTACCACCAGGGCTGCTTTATTCTGATGGTGCAGATGAAATATCATGGGTAGAATTCTGCGGGACGTGGTGCCAGAAACAGTCAAGCTCCAAGGATCCCCCAGGCAGGAACCTCCAGATGGTGGAGACATCATGTGCCATCCTGGTGCCCGGGCGTCTTCACTTGGTTGCAAGAGGCCAATATCCAGGTGCAAAATGCGCCTGGCAAATTTTGAACGCTGCCCTCCAGATGTTGTTGCCTAGTATTATTATTCCTGACCATGAGAGCAGAGAGTAATGTGAATTACGAGTCCAGCATCACAAGCTGTGTGGCATGCACGTTTTTTATTGTTGGGTTTTAAAGTTGGGTATGGTCCTCCTGGCAAATAGAAGGGGAAGAAATGGAGGCAGTGAGAGATTTTACTCTCTTGGGCTCCATGATCACTGCAGATGGTGAAAGCAGCCACGAAATTAAAAGACGCCTGCTTCTTGGGAGAAAAGCAATGACAAACCTAGACAGCATCTTAAAAAGCAGAGACACACCTTGCCAACAAAGGCCCGTATTGTTAAAGCTATGGTTTTCCCAGTAGTGATGTATGGAAGTGAGAGCTGGACCATAAAGAAGGCTGATCGCTGAAGAATTGATGGTGCTGGAGGAGACTCTTGAGAGTCCCATGGACTGCAAGGAGATCAAAGCTATCCATTCTTAAGGAAGTCAGCCCTGAGTGCTCACTGGAAGGACAGATTGTGAAGCTGAGGCTCCAATACTTTGGCCACCTCATGAGAAGAGAAGACTCCCTGGAAAAGACCCTGATGTTGGGAAAGATGGAGGGCACAAGGAGAAGGGGACGACAGAGGTCGAGATGGTTGGACAGTGTTCTCGAAGCTACCAGCATGAGTTTGACCAAACTGTGGGAGGCAGTGGAAGACAGGAGTGCCTGGCGTGCTCTGGTCTACGGGGTCACGAAGAGTCGGACACGACTAAACAACAACAACAACATAGTGCAGGAATAGTTGTTGCAGTAGCCCTAGGTCGGCAACCTTTTTTGTGCCTGCAGGTTTTTTGAGTGAGTGCCATGGGCCGTGGAGGTCAGATCCAGTAGAATTAACCTGAGCTTTGAAAAGCACATAGAGCTGAAAGAGGAAGTGGGAAAGAGTGTCCTCCTTCTGACTTCCTATGAAGCACTTGCTCACAAATTTATGGACAGCTGCATGAATTATGATAGCTAGGATGTGGAAGGGGCAAGGTGAATATAAAAGGGAAGAATGGCATAAAGAGGTATGGGATATAACTATTAATGATAAATTAACATGTGCCATTAAGGTAAGATGGGGAATATGCAGGAGAAATGATTCTGAGGACATATGGAGGGTGTTTGTACAATGCATACTGTTAAAACGGAAAGGGGTCAAATCATCGCAAGAGGTGTTGAAATTTTGGGAGGTTGAGGAGTTACAATGGAATCGGGTGCATTTTCTTAATTCTTATTTACTTATGATTATTACTTTGTTGGGACGCGGGGGGCGCTGTGGGTTAAACCACAGAGCCTAGGACCTCAGAAGGTGGGTGGTTTGAATCCCCGCAACAGGGTGAGCTCCCGTTGCTCAGTCCCTGCTCCTGCCAACCTAGCAGTTTGAAAGCACGTCAAAGCGCAAGTAGATAAATAGGTACCGCTCCGGCGGGAAGGTAAACGGCGTTTCCGTGCGCTGCTCTGGTTCACCAGGAGCGGCTTAGTCATGCTGGCCACATGACCCGGAAGCTGTACCCTGGCTCCTTTGGCCAATAAAGCGAGATGAGCGCCGCAACCCCAGAGTCGGTCACGACTGGACCAAATGGTCAGGAGTCCCTTTACCTTTTTATTACCTTGTTAAAATAAAATTACAATGAAAAAAGAATGTTTAAAATGTAAATAAATATAAAATATAAATAAAAGAATGAATAGAAGCAAAAAGAAAAAAGAAAAGGGGACAACATGTGAAAATAATAATGATGATGATGATGATAGTTTTATTATGCTCCCATTACTATCCCTTGCTTATTTCCAGACTGGCCTTACTTTTGAAAAGAAAAGAAAAAAACTAATAGCAGTTTCTTATTGCTTATTCCCTTAACAGGTATGACAAACGGGAAGACCTCATGCCAGGTGACCCACTCATGTTTTCTTACACACATATACTTATGGAGATGAACCCTGTTCACTTGTCACATTACGAGAAGACTCACCGAGTGCTGGCGCACATACATGGGACCAGTGGGATCAGATTGAATTTTACTGCACTGCCTCCTGTTTCTTTGAACTTGAAATCCAAATTAGTATTGTTGGAAAAGTTTCCCACGTCGGCCGGAACGTAATTTTGCAAACAAGCGCCGCATACGTTTGCCAGAGAAGTGCTCTTGCGCCAGTTGCAAACTGGAACGCAGTGGCTGTGGAAGATTGAGAGAACCCCCCCCCCCCCCGGCTCCCCTTTCTTGCGAGAGGATCGCATAGACTTGCATTTATATGTCACTATATATGGCACCAGCTATATGTATTTCCACGCAACTAAAACCTGATACAAAAAAAATAAAATTGTGCAGACAGTTGTTTATTGTGTGTCCCAGAAAGATGTGATGCACACTTTGAAACATCTGACAGATGTGTCGTGTTTTTATGTTATTTCTTGTGCGTTTACGTAAATGTGAAAGGTAAACAACTGTGTGTGTCCGTCCCCCATCCCCCACCTTCCGCTACCGACTGCTAGGTAAAAACCTTTGTTGTTAGGGACTACGGCATCTAAAATTTAAATTTGTTCTGGGCTTGCTCCGACAATCTGATTGGCTACACAGTGTGGGAAAGCAGGATTGCCCAAAGTGCCTGTTTTTCTGGGTGGACACGTCTAGGTGTCACATTTGAATAGCCTCTGCATGCAAGAAATCCAACATGCAGAGGCCAAAGCTTGTATAATAAAATCTGTGATGTGACTGTGATTGATGCTTGTATCTACTGAAGGTGCAAAGGCACAATTCAAACATGACAGCCATATGTGCTGGGCCCAAGTACAGGAGTTTTAACATTCCCTGTATCCTGTTACTGGTAACATTTCTGAACTAGCTCCCTAGTCTTTTTGCAAGCAGGCGACTGTTTAATTAATATATCACAATAGACGACCCCCTCAAAAAAGGGGAAAATCAAGCTAACACCTTCAAGACGATAATGAGAGCTATCCAAATGTAAATTAGGAGTAAAATACCATACCCTATTTCATAGAAGCACCAAATCATAAGAATTGGAAGGGACCGTGAAGATCATCTGGTCTGACCCAATATAGAGATCGAACCTGCAACATTGGTGTGATTGGCATCATGCTTTCCCCAACTGAGCTGGGGATAATTTTTTGTGCGTGTTTTAATCATCGCAACTCATTTTGGGAATTCCGGCTGTGAAATGCAAAGCCTCATTAATCCGTCGTCGCGGCGAAGCCACCTTTTAATAAAGCCAACATTTCCTTGCTTGTTTTAATTTTTAAAAATGTGGTGCTTTTCAAGTGGAAGAGAAATACAGTGGGAACTTTCAACCGAGGCAGATTAGCGATTGCAGCACAATTTCAGTGTGACCACAATACAGCACCTCGTGGAAAGAAATGGGTTTCGAGTCAACTTAACAATTGTGCCAATAGCCTGAAACCAGCTGGCAGGGACACTGAGCTGCCCCTTTGAGGAAAAGGTACTTCTGTATTCTTTAAGCATTCTTTAAGATGCTTCTTAAAATTATGCATACAAACTTTATTTTCATTCAAAGAGAGTAGAGCACCCGGGTTCATAATTTTGGGCGTAGCCTTAGCGCAGCATGAGCAGGGTGAAAATTTATCTCAGTGCATCAAATGCCAACCTGCAAAACCAGTTCACCTGTCCTGCAGTTCCCTTCTCCCTCTGCCACACGTGATCAATTTTATTCTGCGTCAAAGAGAAGAGTGCAATAGTTTTTCCTTGGTGTGTTATTTATTCAGGCATTCAGCAGCAGCTGGTTTCACTAAGGGCAGGTGAGGTAGTAAACCACATTGAAGCAGCATTATGTGCTATCATAATGCTGTTTCAGCCAGCACTGTAACATGAATATCAGGTATTGTAGTCTTGCTGACTGTACCAGACCTTGCTAATAAGACACACCTATTGAATTAACTCCTTTTAAACACCAATTGGATTAACTTCTTTTAAACAAATGCCAGTCGCTACTGCTGGGGGGGGAAGCCTACCCCTTCCACGACTGCTGGTTCCCATGCTATTTGACACGATTTGGGGAATACCTGCTGCTCCAAGTATGTGCAGTCACTAGTTGTGACAACAGGTAAAAGCAGGGGTCGCCAAGGTTTATTTTGCCTGGGCTGGATTGGTCCTGCGGAGTTCCCTCTGTGGGCTGGATCATGCGCGTACCCACAATTTCCAGCAACTTGGTTCAGGGGCGACTCTTGGGCCGGTCAAACAACCTCCACGGGCCGCTTCTGGCCCATGGGCCTTAGGTTGCTGACCCCTGGATAAGCAACAACAAACCTATGGTCACGTAAAGCATACTCAATAAACACATGAGACGTAACTACGCAGCTACTACTATGCCGTAAGATCCACTGTCCCGTAATATCACATATGAGCTTTAACTACTGATGAAGCCCAGGACGGCGAAACGAGGCCAATATTCCGGAAATCCTTGTCTCAGACTTTGTGGAACTGTAACAACCTTTCATGTGGATGGTTTGGACTTTATGAACAGACAGGTGGAATGGACACCATTACATGGATGGACCTTATGCATGAACTGACTAGAATGATCTGATCCACTGGGTCTTCTGCTTTGTTGAACTTTATGAGTTACTTCTGTTGAAATTTACAATTTGATACTATGAATAGTATATCTTATTTATCTAAGAACACAGCTGGTTACGTCTCATGTGTTTATTGACCCCTGGATAAGAGCTTAATGGCCACATAGATTTGGCTTGCATTCAAATATTGGTTGAGTCCATGAGAGATACGGACAGGTACTCCCCCCCTCCAAAGTTAGGAATGTTAAATGATTCCTAGGGCTGAGTCCCAATGGAAAATGGTAGACTTCTGTAAATATTGCTTGCCTTCTCCCAAGGATGCATCTGATGCTGTCTGACACGTCTCCATGTAGGACCATCAATATGGTTAAAGCCATGGCTGCTAATACTGCCGTACTTCTCCCCATTTTGAGAGTCAGTGTTCCTGACTGCTCCTGAAAACCCCATAATCCACCCATAACAGATGTTAAGCTATCCTGATATCCTGGATCCCCCCTTGGATCTTAATTACCTTTTGGACGGATCCCATTTGGCCCCAGGTATCTGCTATGTCTTCCATTTGCCAATAAGGTCCAGCAGTTCATCCCCTATCACCACTATTTGCCCCAGCAACTTAAAACACCCTTTTCTTAAGACGTCAGTTGAAAGGTATCTGCCCAACAACAGAGCCTAGGGGGAAAAGGTTTTTTGCAACCTTGTTAGCCCAAATCCAAATGAAACATGTCACTGGTTAAATGTGGATCCACCACTGCTTACCTTTGATGGATTTACTCCCCAACGTGCATTTCTGTACCCCACTTTAATTTTCAAAAAACAGTACTTTAAATACAGAGGTTATACCTCAATAATTATGACAGAATAGAATAGG
The DNA here is from genome assembly GCF_965153285.1 of Podarcis tiliguerta. Lineage (NCBI taxonomy): Eukaryota > Metazoa > Chordata > Lepidosauria > Squamata > Lacertidae > Podarcis > Podarcis tiliguerta. The sequence continues at coordinate 13,568,289 of NC_139543.1, read as the reverse complement.
TAATATCTATCCGTTCATAAACAAAATTCATTTTACGAATCACATTATTCAAGCATGAAGGCCAGGATCAAGACTGCGGTGTTCTCAATTTTTGTTTTTGTTAAAACAGCAACCTTCCCAATACCATATGCTAAGCGTTCAGAGTCAGAAATACCAGCAGAAATGTGCAAGCCACTGAGCTCACTTCAAGTTGATGTTGGGTCACTGGCAGTTTGACTCTTTCCCTACGGTTGCAATAATTTTAATCCCTGAAAACAATGGTTAGCCATGGTTTATTCAACAAACCACAGATCAAAGAAGTGTTGGCTTGTTTCTCCAAATCTTGGTTGGTTTTCTAGCTGCTCATGTCTTTGGAGCTTGGTGGACGTCTGGGGTGGAGCGCTCAAACAAACCAGTTAAGGAAGGTTACAGGATTCAGACATAATGCCAAACCATCATTAAAACAAGTCATGGTCCATAAGCTAAGCCAACAACAAACGATGGCTTCACATTAAAAGAGTATAGACCCTATGGTGTTAACATTTGCTGAGGAGCCCCTCCTTGTGGTTCTACTATTCTCAAGTTTAGGGATGGCAATCTGGGGGAAGGTATTTCTGTGGCAGCCTGGAAGAGGATTTTCATTGTGAAATTCCCTCTCCAAGTCATGTATCTGGTACCTTATCATATGCTGAAGAAAACACCTCTTTGCCCTGGCCTTTGACTCCAGAGAGTGTTATTTTTAGGACCCATTGTATTCTTCTGATTAAAAATCAAGTAAAACAATTTACAATCTGGTATTTTCATATTGTTGTAAACCACCCTGGGACCTTGCAGTGAAGGGCAGGTAAGAACTTGAATATATTATAATAACAAATTTGTTGGGAGAAAACAAACCATGGTTGCTGGGCTGGGCTCATACATTTAAACAACCTGTGGTTAGGCAAAACCAGCCATAATTTAGACGTGTATGAAAATGAAACCCTCATCTGCCTCAGGTGTTGTCCTGCATCTGTTAGTAAAGTGTTTTCAATGCATTTTCTTAATCCCTCCCTCCCATAAATTGATTCCATTCTAGTCTATACAGTGGTACCTCTGGTTACGTACTTACCGTAATTCGTTCTGGAGGTCTGTTCTTAACCTGAAACTGTTCTCAACCTGAAGCACCACTTTAGCTAATGGGGCCTCCTGCTGCCGCCACGCCGCCGGAGCACGATTTCTGTTCTCATCCTGAAGCAAAGTTCTTAACCCGAGGTACTATTTCTGGGTGAGCAGAGTCTGTAACCTGAAGCGTATGTAACCCGAAGTACCACCGTATAGTGTTTCTAAATATTGTGCTTTAGAATAGAATGGAATAAACAGAATATCATATGGCAAAATGTTTTGGCTTTGTTTTTTAAGTAAACAGCTCTTCAGCGTTGTGTTCTAATGTGTGATTGCAGACTGACATCTCTAACCAGTACTTATCACTGTATGTTCTTAATGCAACTGCTATGTCACATACATCATTTTCTGCAACTGGTAGTTTAAGTAATGGAATCCAACTGAGACCAAAACAAATACAAGAAAGTAAGAAAATTTTGACTGAAAGATTGCAGAAGTGCCCTCCCCAATTCTTGTTTAATGTAACCCCGTGCACTTGCTATACTTCTGCACATTCCTCAAAGTACTTTTCCACCAGAAATTCTCACTGCACTCTAAAGAGAAAATAGGGTAATTCAACTCACTCTAAAAATTGCAAATAAGAGGTTTAATTTCAGAAACTGAGTTCACCATTTATAAATACACTAAAACATAGTAAATGCAAAAATTAGGCAGAGGTACAGTATTTTAACAAAACTACATCTTTTCTAAAGGTCATAGTCAATTCATTTCCCCTAAAGAATTTCATCAATGCACAAAAATGGGGAGACAAATCTTAATATTAAAAAAAAAGTTGAGACCATACTGTTTACAATTAAAATGCTGGCTATTCTTACCTCAGTTCAAGGTTTAAAGGGTTCTACAATATTTTATTTGCCTGATGGACACTGTCAATTATGGGTCAGATCTACTATATAATATTCTAGGCAGGGCACCAAACTGTAAGGGTTATATTCATAGAGAATCATATTCTTTTAACAGGAATGCAAGAGGATGTCATGCACATTTTTCAATTACATGGGAAACCAAGACTTAATTTTTACACCAAGAAGTATCGGATGTCTTGTTGCACTCAATTTTTAAAGGCTTTAGCATAATACCTACTCTTTATATTTTACCTTTCAATAAACTGTATTAAATAACAAACATTAATTGGAAAAAATGGAAAATAAACATCCCAAAGACCTTATAAATACTCAAGCTCTAATTCAGTTACAGTGTAAAAAAAAACCTGAATAGGGACCACTGAATGGCAAGATTATAGATTACTGTATAACTGATGTTCCGTAATACCTCTAAATTTAATTTAGTCAAATACTAATTCAATAGCCACCCTTAGTACACATACATCACACTTGAATATCATCATTACCCTTTAAGTACATTAGGCCTGCAGTTAAAACCTGCTAAATAGAAAGATGGCTTCAATTCCACCTTTATGTACAGCTTTCTTCTGACAGCTACAAAATGTTTTGTGTAATTAAAGCAAATTTCAACTAATATACAGTACCTGGTTTATGGTTTTTACATAATTGAATAAAAAACTACATAATAGAACTGTTTACATCTTTTTCTTTGCCATTCTATTCAAACTGTTTTAAAACTTCATTTACAATTCTCAATTAAAACCAACATAATTTTGTATTATCGGGACAAAGACATGTCTAAAATCTAATGTGAACTTAAAAAAACCACATATATACAATATCTGGCCTGAAGGACTATTAATAAGGCACATGTAGACATATAGAAAGCTTAAAAATAAAACTAGAATTTGGAACTACAGTCACTGATTAAGATGTCATACATGGCCCCTTCTGGAGCAATTTAACAATCCAAGTTACAAATACAGTAATTACCCAGTGAGCAACAATTTTTTTAGACTGGCAGCTTGTTCAATACTGGAAGTATATCAAAGGAAGATTTACTTTCAAAAATATAAGTTTCTCAAAGTGTTCCATTGCTAGCCTTGACTGACTAAAGCTGATGTTTTCATTGGATGTACTGAACAATCTCTCGGATGGGACAATGCTTGGAGGACAACCGAGGAATCGAACTGCTAACTTTGACAGTACTGGCCAAGATGATTTCTTAAAGTTCCAGTAAGTTAGGGGATCACAGTTATGCTCAAGTACTTCTTCCTCTAAGTACAAAAGCACCATCTCTTCTGGCAACTTGGCCTTTTCTTTTGGAGCTTTTGCTTTTTTCATGTCTTCCATAAGTGACCAAAGATTATTGTCCCCGTAAGAGTTTTTAGATGATGAACCCGTACCACAGCCATTGGAAACAGGTTTCTCATCATCTGAGGTAGCGTTTAGTATTTCCAGCTCCCTGATTAAGTCCTGTTTATACTGCTCCGCCTCCTCTTCGGTGAACAAGGAAGCTTTATAACGAGGGTCCAAAAGTGTAGCAAAAATATACCGTGGATCATGAAGTGTGGAGGACAGTCTACTCACCATAGCTTCCTTTAAGGACTTTAGCATGGTATCGATGCCCATCGTTTCTTCAAACAGCAGCTCAATTTTCCGGTTGAGTATATGAATCATTGGAATTACTTGACTTAGAGTGGACATGTGTGTACTCATCTCTCGGCTTGCCACTTCAAACGGTTTAAGTGCGTGGCAGACAGACTGCATTACTTTCCACTGATCACAGCTTATTAACTCCCTGAAGCTGCACTCTACGGACATTTCGTCAATTGCTCTTTTCTGTTCAATTAGGCGTTCAAGCATATGGAAGGACGTGTTCCACTTTGATGGAACGTCTTGGATCAGCTGGTGCTGCGGCAAGTGATACTCCTTCTGCAGATCTGCCAGTTTCTCCCTTGCTTTTGCTGACCGATGAACCCGTTCACAGATCTTTCTTGCAATACTAAGCAGGTTCTGAACCATTCTCTGGCTTTTAATAGCTTCGGCTACTATGAGGTTAATTGTGTGACCAAAGCACTGCACACTTGAATGCTCCCCTTCATTTAAAGTCTTCCCAATAGTCTGATTATCTGTAACAGTAATCCCAACCTGAAGCCCAATCGATGCGATCCAGGCTTCCCACCAATATTCTAGCTGCTTCTGAATGCTGATGCCGTTGTAGTCACAATCAATCTGCGAAACATTTAAAAGAGCGGAGCAATGGTAATCTTCACACTGGGGTCGAACCCTAGACTCAAACGTTACCCAGTGAGCAGTAAGGGTAAGATATTCTCGAGTCTGGTTGCTCATCCATATTCCCGATGTAAAATGGACTACTCCGCTTTCAGCTTCTTTCAGATGTGAAACGATTATTTCTTTTACGCTATCATACATATCAGGAATTGCAGTACGAGAAAAATAAGATGGCGAAGGCAAAGAATACTGAGGCTGCAAGAATTCAAGCAATCGATTAAAGCCAATATTGTCTACAAAAGAATATGGCTGAAGGTCAAGTGCAATCATTTCTGCTACAAGACTGGTAATTTTTTTGGCAACAGGGTGAGTGTCAGAAAACTTGTCATTGGTTTCATCGAAAGATGACGACCCCAACAGATCTGTGCTCAGTGGCACGTGACTATTTGCAGAAGAGGACAATACTGGCTCGGAGGCATCTGGTTTGAGGACATTGTTATGAAACCGTTGTAAATGTCTTAAAAGGCAACTTGTACCTAGATTGGTTGGCTTTTTCCCTCGACTTATTGTACGTCCACAGTGCATACATATTACTTTAGTTGAATCAGCAGAACAAATTGAAAAATGATTCCACAGTTTTGAGGTCTTTTTGCTACTGACAGGAAATATGACTTGTCTCTCATTAGAAACCATTGTGGGTAAGTCAGTCAATTTTGACGATGAACATTCTGCAGAAGCCAAGGTAGCATAAGGAGAATTTGCTAAACTCACATCTATAAAGCTCTTCTGGATCCCGACGACTTCAGGGTGACGTCTGTATAAATGTCTCATCAAACAACTTGTGCCTACATCACCCTTTTTCCCGCGATTTATAATGCAATTGCAGTGTCTACACACAACTTTCCGACTGTCGCCTGGAGACAAAGAAAAATGATGCCATACCTCCGACTTCAGCTTTCGCATCATTCGTTTATTCTGATGAAAAACAGAGCCGTGTTCAAATATCAAAGGGCTTTTTTCAGGGGAAGAAACTAAAGAAGCTTCACCTATATCTTCAGATGATGACAACAACGAGGAGTCCTCCATAAGTGTATCCCCCAAAGGAAGAGAAGAATTGTTTTCTTCTGCCATTCTGTCCGGAGAAGAACATATAGATGTTGGTTCTTTAGCTACTTTTGCGGGAGATGACCCAGAGTTTGGATCGCCATCTGAAGGCAGTATGGGTTGCAACAAAGTTGGAGAAGCAGAGTACAGAGGGGGTATGCTTGAACCACCTCCATTCTCTTGTAGAACAATAGAACGATGAGCTCTCCACATGTGTCGTATTAAGCAACTGGTTCCAAGATCTTTCCCATTCTTTCCTCTACTGAATTCATTCATACAGTGGATGCAAACAGCTTTTGAATTATCTAAAGGAGACAAATAGAAATGTTTCCAGACGGCAGACCTTCTTCTGGACCCAGATGTACTCTTAGGAACCTGGACCGTTTTCTCTGCTACATTTTCCACCGTTTCTTCACATTGGTTGTTGGGAAAGGGTTGACACAATCCACCACTGCCTTCTTTATTGCTCTTTTCAGGATGTAACATGTCTGAAGGCATCTCTTCAGTAGAAACTACGGGAACAGACTCCTCAGTTATTTGATCTGGGGATGGAATCTTGGAAACGGTTTTCTTAACTAATTTTATGGGGGCAAGCACACTGGTTAAATCTCCAACATCGGCAGGCTGTGGCGGGATTAATAATGTAGGTGAAGAAAAGGAAGAGATAGACGCCATATTTCCATTTTCCTGAATGAGCACAGTGGGATGAGCTCTCCTCACATGCCTCATGAGACAACTTGTACTTAGGTCTTTTTCATTTTTGCCCCTGCTAAATTCTTTCATACAGTACATACATATTGCTTTAGTGCTGTCTCTAGGAGATATGAAGAAATGGTTCCAAGCAGGAGACTTCTTCCGGGAACTTATATTTCTGCTTGAAAGAAGGCTCTGTGTTACAGCTTCCATTGCTACATCATAAAGGGTGCTGCTGTACTGGGAAAACAGAGATCCATAATCATCTTCATTTTCTGCAGAGATGTATTTGCCTGAATTGTTGTGGATGAAATTCTTTTCTCTATCGTCTTGTTCATCACTGCTATCTGTCTGTCTCAAGTCCTCTTGCTCAGTTTTTATATCTATTGTTTCTAAAGCAAAATTACTATCATCTTCTGGTTCCACTTTTAAACTGTTAATTTTATCCATCATAAAATTATCATCAATTTGTGGAGAATCTGACCTATTTGTATCCATGATTGACCTCAGTTATTTCTGCTGCTTCTTCATAACTTAGTGAATCCTTAGAATTGGGTTTAAATTGTATCTCTTAAGTCATACAAAAGGAAGGATGTGGAACATAAGTTTGTATTTGTAGTTTGATAAGAAATGTTTATTACACAAACTTATGAAAGAGCATGTGGTTTAATGCACATAATCTCATTTCTCCCCCGGGATCATGAGATTTCCAGGTCATGTATTATTTTTGATGAGCAATGCTGCAAAATGTTTCATGTTATGGGAAAAAACTTAATGAGAGGGTCATTAGAATCATGTTGAGTTTCTTCCTCTAAAAAATCATATATTCTTTTCAAATTTCAGTCCTCTCACATCATCTAGAAAAAAAGAAAATAGAAAATGTGTAACTCCATCAATTCAACTGAGCTTACTTCATATGCTTAAAAGGAATGATTACTTATTTACCTCCACGTTTTGCCATTAAACATCACTGCTCTTACAAATTAAGAAAAAAGAGAACACACACATTTCAGAATAAACTTAATTCCACAAAATCTCTGTATTCTAAATTTGCAGAAAGTATATGTAACAGCCAGAACCCAAACAACTAGTTCAGATGTACCCAAGAGCTTAATCATGCCAGATATGAACCGTTATCAACCCTGCCTTTTTGGTGAACACTCTTTAACATTTCACAAGCTGTCTCTGCAGGTACAGTCCTGTTCAAAAGCATTTTGGCATACATTATATATGGGAACTTTCAGAAAGAAAGGTGAAAAACACCTTAGTCAAAAATTTTTTTGGTCCCAGCCATTATTTGTCTGTCACCCAATTAACAGTCTCTACTTAAAACTATCTAAGGTTAAATGTTGTAGAAAAAATAAATGAGAACTTATTCAACAAATAATCAAAACCATGATGAGTGAGAAGCAGAATAGGCTTATGACATACTGATGTCAGATAAACACTTTGAAAAATCTACATATCAGCTGAACAAAGGGAATGAACCAGGCAATTGTACGTTTTATTACTTACACTGTTATCTTATTTTTTTGTCTGTGTGGGAAAGAATGGAGAAATAGGTGGAGTCACTTTGTGGTTGATGTACAGATAATCCATCTATTTCCCTATTCTCTCCCATCCAATTTTTTTTATTATTTGTTACATATATCTTCCCCTTCTTCAGTAGGGCACAAGGAAGAATACATAGGATTTCCAAGCATTCTCCCATTCAGGCCCAGATCATTTTAGATTCAGTAAATTTGCCTTTGTACAGGCCCAGGAGTAAAAAATTGATCAGTCTAAGTCACAGAAACCTGGCTGCTATGCTACCGTTCCCACTTTCATTACTTCCGCCATTGCTCTCGCGCCATAATTTAAGGAGATGGAACAGCCCCAACTCTTGCTTCCCCTTTAGTAAGTTTTTGAAGGAGGCATGTGTGCGAATGGACACGGCATGTTAATTTGGTGCTGAGACTACACTGGCCATCTAGTTTACAGTTTCCCTAGTTTCCCTGCTATAATACTCAGGATTCTCCCTATCTAAGCAGAGACATGGACACTAACATAGCAACTTGGTTTAATCTAATAAAATAAGGCAAACAGACAGGAAACAAAAGAGGATAAGCACTACAGGAAGGGGGGGGGAGACTTTTCATGTACTGTATTTTAGTCTAGTTCCACAAGCTTAACCCTAAAGCTGTAGGATATGTCTTTGGACTATGGTCTACTCTGTGGGGGTTTTAAAACTGCATCTCTCAAAGATTCCAGAATTTCTATCCATTTAATATGAAAACAGTCTAATTTCCATGCCAAAACTATCACTCATGGGAGTATATTCCATTTCTACTAGTCCATAGTAACCATCAAAAAAGAATGGCATTCATGCTGACTCAACTGTTAATTTCAATATTAACTGAAATGAGGTGTTAGATCTTATAATAAAAATACTTAATAACAACATTTAATGATGTTTTTATTAGCCACAAAACATTCACCATTTGTCTGTGAGGCTAAATTGGCACGACAGATATGTTCCTATCAAATCTTCCCTCTTTTAAGTTTGTTTTCATTGAGATAACAGCTAAGAATGAACATATTTAATTAAGAGGGCTGTTCCCCCTTGATATTCCCCTTTTCTTCATACACAGTTTGAAGCTCTGAATAGCAGAGTTGGTAAAATATGCATGTTATTTAAAGAAGGTTCCAATACTTAATTGTTGTGATAAATCCGGGAGTTGTTCAATTCCACTCTCAACCACTTCAAACAATGATATTTGTAAAGTCTACATTTCACTTATTATTGAGAAAAGTGCAATCAGCAGAGCTATCCATAATTACCCTAGAGGACAATTTAGAGACAGGAACACATGAAAATGCCAGACTGCCCATGACATGGTTTACATTGCAACTGAGCAATCTCCACCTTCAAGATTTTTTGCTAAGTCAGTCTGCTTTATAGCATAAATCATGTTACATTTAAGCCAAAATCCCTAACTTCTTATATTTCATTTCATCTACTTTCTCACAATGCTGACTCCCACAGAATTTAGCATGCATGGAGGGTAAAGAGTGGTGGCTCAGAGCAGGCAGGTACTCACTACTAAAGGAGGAAACTGCAGAATTCCTTCCCCTCAACAAGCAAGAGGCTAAGATAAGACCAATAAAAACCTCTAAATTGCAATTTCCTAAATGCATCCCTTTTTATTTGAAACAAACGTTTCAATTTACCTCCCAAATTTGTAGTAATCTGAAAATGTTTGGTGCATTTTGTAATTTTTCACCTACCTTGTAGGCTTCATCCTTCTCATTAAGCCCATGTGGATAGACAAACTTGACTTTTTCACAGTTTCTTTGATTTATTGAAGAAAGATGTCCACATTCTCTGAAACCCTGTACAAAGACAAATAACACTCCTTTTATATTTTCCTCATTATTCTGCATTAACTACTTTTGAGTCTGTTTAATGATTTTTTCTAAATCCAGGCATCATTCTCTTAGTAATGATAGTATGATCCAATTAAGACCTAATGACAAACCTCTTCCTTCATGTGCATTGAATGAGGTTCAAAACTTTGAAACTTCCAGTTTCATCTGAGCACAAACTAATTTCCCATAATTGAACAAAACATGAAAATGTGGTTTGTTTTGCAAACTGCACCTGAAGTATTAAAATACCCCATCCCCCTGGTATAGGTAAAGGAAGAAGGGAACACAGAGGTCTATTGTAATGCACTCTCCTCACAACAAGCCATGGTTGATTGCAGCGTCTGAACTATGTATCACTCAGATTATTAGCAATTATTTGAATTCAAAAACTGAGCAATTTAATTACCTTCAAGTTAAGAAAGAAGCTCCAACAGAAATGGTGAAGCATTTAGAAACCACCTAATATAGTTGGACATCACTTCCATTGCTACTTATTCAGATAATTAACTTTCATGGAAAATTTGACAAAAGGATTTAAAGCAGCCTGCTAGCAACTCAATGCTTTGAGTACATCATTCTTCACTTGATGTCAATCTGCTCAAGTCCGTTTTAAAATGCTGGCTTTGATTTTTAAAAATACATTAGGCACTGGATATTTTAAGACCATCTCTCCCCTATGAACCCACCCACATTCTTTAGAGCCCCTGCTCTATTTCCCGCTATTTCTTGAAAAACAGCAGGTGGATACATAAGAAAAGCACCCACAGTGATGACACCTAGTTTATGAAATTCTTCGTCTCAGAATATCCAGCCACTGTTCTTCCTCCCTGTCTTTAGAAACCAGACTAGACACTTATTTCCACATGCCTTTGTCCTCTGTGGTGATAGGCAGACTGGTTCTCTTATTGGGATTTGTTTCTGGTTTTGCTGCTTTTGTATTTGAATGATGTTGTTAGAAGTTTTATTTCTAGTGATACTATGTATTATTACTTGTTTTTATCAGCATTATCCGCTTTGAGAGCTGCACATATGGGAAGGCTGGATACATTTTTTAAAAATAATAATAATTTCACGTGGAAAATGTAGCAAGTCAATGAAAATAAATATGGTTGACAGGGCACTCACCTATTTGGCCTATTGTCTTCCCTGGCTTCATTTCAGAGACAATCTCCAGATCTGGAGGGGAAGGACAGAGGGGGAAAGAAAAGAAGAGAGACCTAAATCCATGTCCTTTGTTTTTGACCTAAGTGTATAAAAGATTCCCACTTTTCTCCATATAGTCACTTCTAGTGCATCAAACCATACTCATATCTTATTTTTGTAACTTTTAATATGCATCCTTCACCACTGCCATGTAAAGTTACTTAAAATGTATTGATTCAAATGAGTTTACTCCAAATATGACTAATGTTGGATATCAGACAAATATAGTATGCAAGCAAGATCTTAGAACAGCACACAACAACTGTCCAGTTTTGTAACAATATGAAATGTTTAAAAGATCATTTATAAATTAACACAATGAAGCATGAAGCTGCAAAGATCCAGAATGGAAACAGATACACAACTGGAAACCAGAGACTGTTCCAGCATGCATTCATTCATTCATTCATTCATATATATTCATTCATATATATGATGGACAGGAAAAGAGCATAATATACTGGAGGCTATATGTCATCCCATAGTTCATAGTTTCTAAACTGGTCAGGATATTTTTGTTATCAACAAATATTGCACTTCCAAATTTCAAACACAAGTATATCCAAAGCCTATCTGAAAAGCAACCCATATAACTACTTTGGGTGTGGTTCAAAGACTCTCTCAAAGCAAATCTTAAAAAATGTAATACAAACACTGACAACTGGGAAACACTGGCCTGCGAGCGCTCCAATTGGAGAACAGCCTTTACCAAAGGTGTCGTGGACTTTGAGAACACTCAAGCTCAGGATGCAAGGGAGAAATGTGCTAAGAGGAAGGGACGCTTGGCAAACCCTCACCGTGACCAACTCCCACCTGGAAACCTATGTCCCCACTGTGGAAGGACGTGTGGATCCAGAATTGGCCTCTACAGTCACTTAAGAACTCACTGGTAAAACCGTGTTTATGGAAGACAATCTTACTCAGCTGTGAGTGATCACCAAAGAAGAAGAAGTGGCCTACGCTATCCTGTTCTGCAAAAATTACAGGGATGTAAATAAATATTCTTCTTTTAACAGGAAAATCTAGAAACTACTGGAAGATTAAAATAATGAAATTTGAGAAGATGAGATGATGGTGCTAAAATAGGTGTAAAATATAACAATGCAAAATTATTATTTTTTAAACAACACTTTTTTCAGCCTGTGGTCTCTGTAAATTAAAGGAGAGCGTCTAAGCCCACCACAGATATAACATTACCCAGGGTTTTAGTATAAGTCCATGAGGCAATAGATGAAGGGGCTTTTAGTTGTTTACAACTGTGACTTTTTCTATCAAAATATGTCAGCCTTGCAAATTAGTACACAAATGTTAGGGTGCAATCCTATATAAGTTTACCTAGAAGTAAGGTCTATTGAACTCAAAAGTGACTTATTTCTGACTAGACATGCACAGGATTGTGCTACTACCCTGCAAATTAATTAATAAATATTAAATAACTAACCTGTGTTTGTATGCTGGCTACAAAGCAGCAACCAATATGGAAACACTAGCCTCTTAGCCGATTAGCAAAAAAAGCCTTCTGCCAAGGGAACTGGTGAAAAAAGGACAATGATCCAGCTGTCCTCTCCAGCCAGCTGCATTTCCATGTTGGTTTAGGAGGAAGGTGAAAAGGGGATGGATGAAGTGATCCGTTCCTCCTCTGTCAGCCCACATGAACTTGTTTGCACTGAATTCCTGGTCATCTAGGGCTACAAGACAAGTTGTTACATACAAGGCCGACCTAAGTACATGGATAATCCGCTGAAGTTCCTATTTCGAAAATGTTAACAAATTGCTAACTATATGCAATACTAATCTGGGTGGTTACTCCTCAACACCCTAGTATGCTGTTACTCAGGGTGGAAAAGGGGTCTGTTTTGGTTATTCCGAATCGAAAACCTGAGGTGATTATTCTGAAATTGCTAACATGGACTCCATCTAGCTGGAGTCACAGAATCATAAAACTGTAGAGCTGGAAGGGGCAAATGGGTCATGTAGTCTATCCCCCTGCAAAGCAGGAATCTTTCCCACAATGTGGGACTCAAACCCACGACCCTGAGATTAAGGGCTCCTATGCTCTACCAGTCAAGCTAAGATTACAATCCTTTTCACAGTTATTTGCAAGGAAGCTCCACTGAACAAAATGGGGGGTGGGGTGCTAAAAATGGGACTTGATTTAGTTACAATTAACTAATTTCACGTTTCAAATTTAGGCTACAATTCTACAGACTCTTAAATGGAAGCAAAGAATATAATAATTATTTTTATACTTGTATTTTTATATTTCATGTATTACAAAAGCTAAAAGATTCAAGAAAGCATTCACACAGGATGCATATACATTGATGAGCCACAGGACAGAATTCCAACTTCTCACCAAGACTACTCGCAAGGAAGCCATATTTCAATTGCAGCTCCTAGTACAGGGGTCAGCAAACTTTTTCAGCAGGGGGGCGGTCGACTGTCCCTCAGACCTTGTGGGGGAGCCGGACTATATTGATGGGGGGGGGGGGAATGAACACATTCCTATGCCCCACAAATAACCCAGAGATGCATTTTAAATAAAAGCACGTATTCTACTCATGTAAAAACACGCCAGTTCCCAGACAGTCTGCGGGCCGGATTTAGAAGGCGATTGGGCCGAATCCGGCCCCCGGGTCTTAGTTTGCCTACATAAGACAGCTTTTCAGACTTCTAAGGTTCTGCTTATGATATTAGAGGAAGGAGCCACCAGATGTTGTTAGACTACAGCTTCCATCTCCCCGGCCAATCACTGATGCTGGCTGGGATTGATGGGAGTTGGAATCCAACAGCTGTAGGTCCCAGTATATGAGCCATTATACTTTTTTCCTTAACAAATAGCACTGGACATCTTTCTAAATCACTTAAAAGGGCTGTAATACTTGCACATTAGATATGCATTCAAAAGCACAATATCTGCATAATACAGACATTAGAAACACAGACATTTAAGTATCACTTATGAGATGGAAAGAAATGAGACTTTAATGCTTCACACACATTATACAAAGCATATCATACTGGCAAACTTTGCATCCTGTGCAAAAGTGCAATGATCTGGAATATAAGAAAGGAAAAGGAGAACAATCAGGTTATTCCTCCTTTGTTTTAATTTATGATTAAAACAGAAAATAGTTTGTAGTTCAAAACACCAAGGTCCTCCCACCACAGTAAATAATTCAGTTTGAGGGACAGTTTATACTAGTCTCTATTTATCAAGCCAAATCATTAAGCAGTTCCACAGCTTGATCAGGAAACAAGTTGAACCTGACTTCTAGACCATAGACTCAAGTCTGGGAGGTTTATTACGAGGCTAAACTCTACCAGTAGATTGAAATCAAACCAAACACAACTGCTATTGTTAGAGATTTTTGTTTTGAATCCCTAAGACCAACAACTTTAGAAAGAAAGAAATTAGTAAGCAAAGAATTTTTTCTTCCAGCAGTGTTGTTGTTTTTTAACACAAGCTGGATCTATAAAATTCCCTCACCTACTCAATTTCTCCTAGGGCAAGTTTAAATGAAACATGAAGGCTGCAAAAAACACTTTCTTCTTATGACTCTCCAAACAGCAAACAAATATTTAAAATGTTCCCTAGTCCATGATCTGGCTGAAACATACACAACTCCAAGCAATTGTTAGTTGGTTGAAGGGGATGCAAGATGTTGCATGAAGAAACCTCACGCATTTGGGATGACATATAATAAAAGTTTAAACCATGGAGCTGCCATTGGGAAGTGGTCTATGACAACCTCCATGTGAGGGCTGAAGTGGGGGATGAATTGTCCCTTAGTGTGCATGTGCATGCATTAAAAAGTTGTCTAATGCTGCCAGATCATTGATCCCTAATTCAGTCCATTGATCCTGCCTATGTTGACAAGCAGCCACTCTCCAAGGTCTCAAGCAGAGGTCTCTTCCACCCCTGATATCTGAGATACTTGTAACTGGAGATGCCATGGATTGAATTGTAAGGTCAGAATGGCTATTAACACTCTGATTACTCTGCATCAGGGTGATTTAATAAATTACAGAGTCCCTTAACCAACACTTGTGAAGAAGTGCTTAGACCTTAAGAAATCAGTCTCAAACCACAACCCCACAGGCTGAATGCTCTAGGTCTGTGATAACTGCACAGATGCACATATATTTGCTGGAGAGCTGGAAGTGGCCTTAAATTTCCCATCCCTATGGTAGAAACAATCCCTGGAAGTGCCTCCCCCTCTGCCTGGGAAGCTAAGAGGATTAGCCCAATAGAGCTTAGCACCTTTTGCTGTTAGACTCTGCACAAGGGTCCCTCATTTGTCACTGGGGGGGGGGGAGAGAAACTGCTTGCAAAGTGGGCAAGGGGGGAGCAAAGCTTGCTGTCAGAAAAGGTGTGCTGTCAGCCCATCTACCTCCTCTTCCAGTAAGTGGAGGGTGGAGACACCCCCCCAAAGGAAAAAAAAAAACATAGCAAAGAGGACTATTGCATTGGTTCAGTGTGTGCGTGCCAAATTGAATAAAATATTGGGGGAGGGGGGCAGCCAGGTAAGCCCCACCTCAAGTAACTGATCCCATGGATCTGAGTATATATTTAAAGTAGATGAACAAATGAGCAAATTAAGTTCATTCGGATATGCAGAAGCCATTAATAATAAATTTAAGCAACAGCAGAAAGAGGGGGAGGGAAGCCAAGCTCTGAAATGTTAAAATGACGGTAAAATTAGGGAAATGTGTAAACCTGAAAAGCATTAAAAAATGAATTGATTCCATGGATCAATCTGAATGGCATTTGAATGGCAATGCACATCAACTTGGGTGTGGGTGTGTGTCTGAAGTAATTTTTTGTCGGGAAACCGAAGACCCCTATAGATCCATTTGAATGGCAATGCCCATCAACTTGGGGGTGTGTGTGTGTGTCTCTGTCTGTCTGAAATATTTTATCGTGGGGAGGCCGAAGACACCCTATGGATCAAATTGATAAAATTTGGGGTGGGGGTGACATACCCCACGGGCGTTTCCCAGGGGAAGGAGAACTCAAAGCGGGTGGTGGTGGTTGTTGCTGGGGCGGGGGGAGGGAAAGGTTTGAGAGAGGAACCGAACCGAGGGGCAGACAAAGCCACGCTCCAGGAAGGGACGCGCGGCGGCCCAGCACCTTCTAGAGGGGGTGGGGGGTGGAGAGAGAAGCCCTTCCTCATCCGGCACTGGAGGGGGGGGGGAAGAGTGGGAGGACATAAGGCGTTGCTGTTCGGAGGGGGGGGGGTTGTTCCTCAAGGCCCAGGAATGAATTAAGTGTGTGAATGGAGTTCCTCTCTCTCTTCCCCTCAGGCTCTCCTCACAGACAATAAGGCCGGCGCACGCTTATTTGGGAGGGGGGGTGTCGGCCTCTGAAAGGCGCCCCCCCTCCTCGCGCCGTGTCTCTCTCCTGAGGGGGTGGGCCTGGTCCCAGCGGAAGGATTCCGACGGGCCAGGAGGCGTCCCTCGCCGGCCGAAAGGAGTCCGCGCGGGGTTGGGGGTGGGGAGGCTGAGGAGACAGGCGCTTCGCTTTCCCTCACACAGACACACATATATATATCTATGTCTACCTACGGAGCGCCGGACCCTTCCCTTCGCTCACCTCGTCTTTCTCCCGCGCGGAGCGACTCGACGCGGGCCCGCCTCCCCGGCCGCTTTGTCTCGCCTCGCCCGCTGCCGCCGCGACGCCGAACGACGCCGACTCCCCTCCTTCCTTCCCTCCCTCCACACACACACACACACACATACACCCGGCTCGGCCGACCACGCCGCGCACTGCGCATGTGCCACGGGCGGCGCGCGGCCGGTGGGGGAGGGAAAGGGGAGGCGGTCGAAGCCGGAGGGGAGCGTCGTCGTCGCGCGCGACGAGGCGCGTCATCGGGAGAGCGACGCGCGCCTCGCCAAGGCGGACAAAATGGCCGGCAACGGTGGATGTTGTGTGTGGGGGGGGGGGGGACATTGGAAGTTTTTAGTGATTGATGTTTTATCGTGTTTTTAATATTCTGTGGGAAGCCGTCCAGAATGGGATAATAATAATAATAATAATAATAATAATAATAATAATAATAATAGACAAATGCATCCCGGCCCAGTTGTGGATGTTGCCTGGGGTGGTGGTGGTTGTTTTCCTCTCTGTCTCTCTGCCGTGAGGGTGAGGAGGCCAACTGAAGGGGCCTGAGTGCGAGTTGTGCGCTCCCCCGCCTGAGAGAGACAGACGGGGTGGGGCGGGAAAGGGCGGCTTCGGCGGCGCCCAGGGCTCCCGATAGGCATGTTTTCACCCGGGAGGAAATGCCGCTCGACTCAGAGGGTATATAATAATTGTAATATTAATAGTAATATTTTTTTATGACCTGCACATCTGGCTTCGCGGCTGGCCTCTGTCGCTCGCTTTCCCAGTGGTAATTCGGATCTCCTGTGCTGCGAGAAACTCCCAACGCATTAAGCTCTTTTATGTATGAAGGCGGAAGGGTGGGGTTTATTTTATTTTATAACTTGAAACTTTCTACCAGCACCGTGGATCTCGCTGCCCGAGTAATTTTTGCATACGATTGCAGCCTTGACAGCTGCGTAGATGTCGGAGTCTTGGAAGGTACATGAGCACCAGGATTTCTTCTTTTGAACAGGTCCCCGTCCCCCCGTCCCCAAGTCGTCAGCCGAGCCCTTCCTACAGCCGTTTAGGTTAACTTGTTATGCTAAAGTTGTTAACTCCAGAAAAGGGAAATTTCCTGAGGGAATCCCTCAGCTTGATTTCTTTTCTCGCTTTTATTCAGAGTCTGTGACTCATGACAGCTGAATGGCAGTTGTGGGGCTGAAAAGCTGTAGGTTGTGCTTCTTGGTCACTTGGTGCATGTTGTGAACGCTTTCAGCCCTGTGCACACTTTCCTGGAAGGAACTAAATAAAATTCTGTAAAGGCTGTTTGCTGGGTTCACTTTTGAGTAGACATTCATATAATTGCACTGTAAGTTGAGGTGTTATGGCACTGTTAGAGCAGTATAAAGCAGAAGTGGTGAAGGAGGACTGGATGCAATAGAAGGTGGGGCATCTTGAATTCATGGAAAGATGTTCTTGCAGATGCAGATATTTCAAGCCCTGTGGTGCTATAACCTTGCAGCCTACATCTGCCCAAACTCTTGCTGCTATCCAATTATTAAAGGCGCATCTGAGCACCATAAATATTAGGTGTGCCCTCTCCTTGACAATGCTTGTTCTGTGAGCTGACATGGAGGTATAGCAAGTTTAATACATAATTTATACTTTCCACCCAGAATGAAATGAAACTCTTTGGATCTTAAATATTACAATTAATCACATAAAGGTGATTCACTTACACAGATCTTCCATATAAGACTACAGTCCTATGCACATGTATGCCTGTACTTGCTTACTCCTGGATAAGTGTCTGCATGTGTGACTTCAGCCTGTGAATGTGTGTGGAGACATGATGTACAGTAGAATTTGTTAAGATTTGCAGAAAGACTGGTATTGTTCCAGAATTTATTGTATGAGCATAAGAGTACCCTTATAGCATTATGTTTTATTTGTGTAAGGGGATAAGAGTTTAATTTTGATAATTAAAATGTCAATGATGGTGGTGGTGGTGGTGGGGAAAGTGTACCCTTAAAGCAAATTAGATTGATCCATTTAGCATAGCACTTATTGACAGACAGCAGCTTTTCAGCAGAGCGGTTTTTTTCTAGTTTTAATAGCTGAAAACTTTTAGCTAGAGATACCAGTTAAATCTGAGACTTTGTCTCGCAGGCAAGACCACATGTTCTGACACTAACCAATACCTGTTTATATTTAGCATCCTGAAGAGACATTTGTATGCTGGCTAAATACACACACCATCAGACTGGATTCACCCATGCAATTAACAGATTATGGGTTTTGTTGACTCAACATTTGTCTGTTTAGCATGCAAAAGATTTTGTAAGAGGTTTACCAGTACCACCACTCTCAATCCAAACCTTTCCCTGCTGTTGTACTTTTAAAATCTTACAAAGCAGAAATTTACCATAGTTGCTAGACCTGTTGTATTACTTTGGACGTACACCAAGAGAACATCACACAGCTCTTTTGTGTGAGAAAGATCTCTTTAGGATACAGAGTTGTATGTGTGGTGCAGTTTTGTCTGTCTCAAGTCTTAAAAGATGTTGATTAATTAGGTCCAGATAGTCTGTGGAAATTGGGTGTCGTTTCTGAAAGAAATTGTAATAAACTTTTGTAAATTAGGGAGATAAAGCTGTGATGGGAACACTAGGCAAGATGACTCATACAACAGCTTCTGTATATATATTCAATTTGGTTTTACAGTGATTTTCTGTAACTAGGTAAAGCCCACCACCTGAACTAACAAATTAAACAAGCACATTATGAAATGGCTAGGCTCTACTCTATTTCCCATAATTTGTATTGCAGAGTTTTTCAAACTGTTAATAGTAACCCTTTCTGTGTCAAGGGAGGCAAAAAAATTCCCTTTCTCTCCCAAAGGATAAATAAGGCAAAACTAGAACGCTCAGGCTAGTTATTAAACACACACAAAATGGGGAGTGCGAAGAAAAAACAGGAAAAATAAATAAATTAGCAGCCTAGAGACCAACTAAGTTTTTTCTTGGTATAAGCTTTTGTGTGGTATAAACTTTCATGTGCATGCACACTTCTTCAGGTATCTTAAGAAGTGTGCATGCACACGAAAGTTTATACCAAGAACAAACTTAGTTGGTCTCTAAGCTGCTACTGGACAATTTCTTTTATTTTTTAATATGTTTCGACTGTGTCAGACCAACACGGCTACCTACCTGAATCAAGAAAAAAGCATAGTTTGGGATATGAAACATTGGGGCTTTTGTAATGCCCTGTATCTTTTTTTCTTTTCTTTTCCATCTTCTCTGCGTGTGTGTGTCTTAAATTAACAGTTCTTAACTTTAAAATGTGCTCACTATTTTGTTACATGGTAGCTGGCCTTATTGAAGACCCTACTGTTTGCTTTAGATTTTACCTTTACGTTTTAGTTCTGCACAGTGTTTTTTCTAGAAAAATAGGTGCCAGTACTCACAATGAAGTTGTTACAGTAGGTAGCACATTTTTAACAACAAAAAGGTGCCATACTGAGTACCCTTGAGTATCCCCTGAGGGGGGGGGGGGAGCACTGGTGCTACACTTGATTTTCCCCTGCTGTATCTAAATGAAGTTATATCTAACCCTTTCAATGAAAAAATAAAAGGAGAGTTGATTGTAAAGTACAGCATTCAGCAACATACTTGGCTCATAGTAAAGAAGTGTGTGGATGCAGCTTGAAGTTGCTAATAAAGCTGATAATAGGAACGCTTTGTTTTTAGTTCTCCAGCAGAAGGAAACTGGCTTAAAATGCAGTGATATGGAGGAACTTGAGAAGGTCAGAGGAATATTAAAAAACAACGGGGATGACAGATTTGAATCATTTATTTAACTTGCACAATAATTTTATCACTAGCTGAGGACTTATAAAAAAGGCTTGTAATTAAAGGCTTTTGTAATGCATTATGTCATGTAGGCCTGAAATATGTAGTGTGAGCTGTATTTTGAATACTTGGTTATCTTTCAATGAATGTTACCCTTTATACAGAAAGTAATTCTTAAAAAGTATAACTGAAAGTACTAGAATGCTGTAATTACAGATAAGGGAATGAAATAGTTTAGTATTTTTGCAAGAATCCCTTGAGAACAAGGACAGCTAGCCATTCCCTAAAATTAACATAATATAGACAGAATTCAGCTTTTTTATTTGTATTATTGCCATATGAATATGTTGGGCATCTCTGCTACAAACTAACTTCAGGCCATTTGTTTCCAAACTCTTATTTAAGATTGTTGATTGATATGTGTGTTTGCATCACATGTTGGAATTGCATCTTACTGTGAGTTCTAAAGTTTTACTTCTCCCACTTTTATTCTTTTATTGTGTGACAGTCCTGAGCATTACTTAATTCACTTTGAGACCTGGTTCCATGCAGATACTTGTCACATGGCAGATAAACAGGGGTGCTCACATACTATTGCCATAAAGCTTGCAGTATAGGGATATGGGAACCTTGAGCCCTGCAGAGTATTATTGCACTACAGCTCTAACCATCCTTGACAATATTGGCAGAGACTGATGGAAATTGGGAGTCCAACTTCTAAGGAACCAAAGGGCAACATTCCAATAACAATGTATCAGTATTAAATCCTAATACTATAGAGATGTTGCCTGTGGAAACAGAAAATATCCTCAGTAACAAAGAATACAAATGTTTATGTTACTAACAGAACATGTGGCAATGCATACCATTAAAAATGTTCCCCCTCTGTTGACAGACTCAATATAGTAACTATTTTTTTTTACTTAACTTTTTAATATTCTGTTGGAAGCCGCCCACAGTGGCTGGGGAAACCCAGCCAGATGGGTAGAGTACAAATAGTATATCATTATTATAATTATTCATATAATTAAAAGCATTTTTTACCATCCAATGAAATATAATAGTTTCATGTACTTTCACTATGATCTACAAGCTACAGGAATGCCTTCAGATGTCTTCTAAAAGTCAGAGAGTTATGTCCTTAAGATATCAATGACTTCCCTTCTTCTCTTTCCATGGTTCATTTCACGTATCACAAATCCCTGCATATTTTATATTTAAAAAAACACCTATACCAGGGATGCCCAAGCAGTAGATCACGATCTACCGGTAGATCCCCAGCTGATCCTGGTAGATCGCTGGATCCTTATGTACAAAACGTTATGGGGGGGGGAGCTAAAAAACTCTGTGCAATCCCCCCCCCCCTCCAAAAGGTCAACTACTCTGGGCACTTCCCTCCTGAAGAAATTCTGGGCAAGCCATCCATCCCAGGCTCGCTCCTCCTCCCTCCAATGACAATGGGTAGATCACTGCCAGTTTTTTAATACTAGGAGTAGATCACAGTCTCTTGGGAGTGGGACATGCCTGCCCTATACCATTCAGTATTCCATTATTTCATCCATGAAAGCTTGGAAAGCTGGGCTTTCACGGGAGTGCCAAAAGTATGTCAGTGAAGGCGGGCCCCAAGTTGGGGGCCGAATCCTGGCTTTAAAGCCCTCTGCATCAAAGACGATGAAGATCTAAGGGGCTGGGCCCGTTTAATCTTCCCAAATACAGTGGGATTTCAAGCGGCAAAGAACCTGACGCGTCAGGACTCCCCAGCCGATCCTACGAAACCTTCTCCTCGCACCTCGCTCCGCAAGGAAAAAACGCCACGCCGCGGAAGATCGCCCAAGAAAGGGCCTCGTGCTCCCTTTCCATCCGCCTCGTCCATCCCTGAACCCGGCAGCAGCCTGCGGTCTTAACCAACCCGACGCGCTCTCAGCCCCGCCCACCTCGCTCCCGAGGATTGGTTGGCGGCGGGCGGATGACGATGACGGACGGGGCGTGGCCTCCGTGGCTCCGCCCCCAGAACGCGCATCGTCGTCCGCGGGGCTGGGAGGTGCCTGGCGCCCTCGCGTCCCGCTGCTGCTGCTGCTCCTCCCCCGCCTCCCTCCCTCCCCTCCCCCGCCGGCGCGAGCGCTGTGGTGAAGCCGCCGCATTGTTTGTGCCGAAGGGGGGAGGAGGAGGAGGGGAAGGTTCTCGGCCACGGGAGCCTCGGCGACCAACCCGCAGCCGGCCCTCCGCCCCCGAATGCGTCGCGGCAGCCGGAGACAGCAACCGCCGCCGCCGCCGCTGCCACCGGGAGCCCCAAGGCGGCCGGGACAGCGCGGACGACGAGGCCCCTCCCTCAGTCTCCTCACAGGCGCTCGGCGTTAGCAAGCTGAGGGAGCCGCCATTAGCCCCGGAGTCTCGCAGCCAAGGGAGGGGTCGGCCAGCTCCCTCAGGTGAGCGCCCGCGGCCCGTCCAACCGCGACCCCCTCCCCCTCCGCGCCACCACCCACCTCACGGGCGGGCGGGCGCCATGTTTGCGGCCCGAGCATTGTCCCGGGTGGGGGAAGGAAAAGCGAGGCGGGCCCGGCGGGGAGAGGTAGGGCCTCGCAAAGGATAAGGCGCCGGGCCTGGCGTGGGAGGAACCACTCGGCGAGAAGGGAGGGGCGGTGGGGGGAGGGGAAGGAACCATCGGCGCGCCAGCGGGAGGGGCGCCCGCTGTTGTTGATGTCGCGGGCGGGGGAAAGGCGACGTTCGGGGAAGGGGGTGGGCGGCGGCGGCGGGGGTTGTACTGGAATCTCGTGCAGGGCGCAACCATTCCGCGAAACCGAGGAGGGGGCGGGGAGGATTGGGGAGAGGGAGGGTGGCCCGCGCCTCCCGCAAAACCTATCGTGTCTTCCTGTTTCGCCTCGTTCCCGTCGGGGAGGAAAGGGTTACTTCCTGGGGAGTTCGCTTTCGCTTTCGGGGCGAAGCGCGACTTTCCCCACCCCCCACCTTCCCCCTCGCCTTTCTGTTGTAACTCCCAGCTGGGAGCTGGCCCGGCCGGATTCAGCGCACCGGGTTCCGCAGTTTGTAAGAGGAGCGTCACCTCCCAGGGACCAGGGCCTTTTAACTCGTCGGCATGCAGTTGGAAGAGGCTTTCATCTTCCTTTCTGTAACAAGAGATGATGTAAGACGCTCCGCAAATGGACGTGTGATTTATTATTTTGCGTTCCCAAGGGAACTGCAGATAGGGTAAACCCTGACTATAGTACAAGCCTCGCAAACGGTATGCTTCTTGAGGAAGGCTTTATTTTGGCTATGTGGTCTGGTGATAAAATGTCACTTTTAAGACGCTTTGGCAGTTGCTGAACTTCGAAAAATGATGATGATGATGATTTATACCCCACCCATCTATCTGGGTTTCCCCAGCCACTCTGGGCAGCTCCCAACAGAATATTAAAAACACGGTAAAATATCAAACACTAAAAACTTCTCTAAACAGGGCTGCCTTCAGATGTCTTCTAAAAGTCAGATAGTTGTTTGCACATATGGTAAGCATTTCTTTCTGTCATTCTTCTAGACGTGGAATTCATTCTCTCTGATCTAGATTTTATCTAGTTTATGATAGAGGAATACGCTCTCAGAATAACTTGCATGGTTCTTCCTTTTCCCATGGTTTTTTTTCTTTTTAAAATCCATGGGGAAATAGTTGTAGTTTAGCATGATAATTTCTTCCACAGTTTTAGTTTAGTTTTCATTTATATAATGTCTGAGATTTTGAAATGAATTATGGCTGTCAAATAGTACTGTAAACACAGCTTGGGTATTTTAAAAGTTTGCTTGGGTCAAAAATGTCAGGATGCGAGAGCCATTTCTGTCTTTCTCATCAGTGGCCTACCTCACAAGGTTGTTAAGTCAGTTGGTTCTCTAAGGATTCAGTCTGATTCAATGTGATGGGTAAATCCCATTGAACTGGAAAGCCATAGGATTGTGTCATAATAGCTCTCTATAATAAGCTTAGAAATGCTCCCCATTGTGTACAGACACAAACATAGCCCTCTTTCTGTTACAAAAATTGAAATGTGATATTGGATTTGATGCTGTTCAGTCTGGATCCAGTAAAAAAAAAGAGCGGAGGAGGTGGGAGTTGAGTTGCAAGCTACCAGAACAGGTCTGAGTGGCTGTTTCACCAATTTTGATGAAGGTTTGAATAGATGCCTCTTGCATTTGGGTGTTCACTCGATGAACTAGCTATTAAAACACTGCAATTTCACAAAGTTCATATAGCTTCTGCTCCTCTTTCTTACCCCTCAGTATTTGTGATTAAAGATTTAGTGGGAATATTTGCACTTCCCAAAAGTGCTTATTGTGGGGGAAAATGTCAACACAATTTGAAAATAAGGAATATTCATCCTCTGTAACCTGGGGAAGTGGGAGAACTGTCATTGGAAGGGAGGGCATTGACACAAATGTTTCAAATAGAGTTGGTGCCATGCATTACCCATGAATATGTGTAAAATGTTTTCCCCAGTGCAGACATTTGTTGAGTGTTGCTTGTTTTATGTCTTCAGATATCATTGCACAGCTACCCTATTCTTTTCTTACTAACAGCTGCGGTTACTGGAAGAGAAAATGATGATTACTATCCAGTAGTCTTCTATTACTACTTTTTAAAGAAGCAGCTGTTGCCTGTTGAATTGCTTTCTGATACATGTTTTGCAGTCTGCACAGTTTTCTAAAGTAATATATCAAAGCTAAGTTTTGCAGTGATAACTTTATAAATACTATTTTGTTTTGTGCTTCAGTTCTTTTTATAAGGCTGTATAAGAAGCTTTAGAAATTACGACAGTCTAAGCTCAAATAAACCACAAACACAACCAGTTATTGGGTAATAACAGAAAAAAAGATTGTGACCTAAGAATCATTCTGCATGTGAAGGCGTGCAGGACTTGGGGCCTGTGTCCATAAAATGTTTGAGCAAGTTTTTTTAAGGCGTGCATTCCTTTAAGTGCCTGTTCTAGCTTTGTAGTCCATGGGGGAACAGTGGGAGGAAGGGAGATAGGATGCTTTGCTCAAGATTACCAAATACTAGTAACCCTTAACAACTTTAACTTCATTGGCATACTTGTCATCTGGGTACATGGACCTTCCTGTTGTGGTTGTAGCATCCGCAAATGCAACGGATACCCATAGTATTTCTGTCCTGTTACACCCCATTCACAGATGAGTGCTTCCTAAACCACGGACTAATGCTCCTTGACTATATTGTGGATATGAGAGTTGTACACAGACCAATATTTCCCATAACAGCCTAGTTCACTGAGTTTTCATATACTGAGCTGGAGGACATGGAAATACAGGACCTTTGGGGGATTCTGTGTACGTGTACATACAAAGAAGGATTTTTACCTCCCATGCTTTTTAAGGTGAATACGTGAACGCACATGAACTATCAGTGATGTAGGCACTTAAAATTAAATACGGTCTGGAGTAGGCATATGTGATCTTGTGTAGGTGGCATAGGCCCTTCAGTGCACTTGATGCACACCCTCTTGTGCACTTACTGAAATGAAATAATTAGCTTTTTATCAAACCTCCCAGAGGAATTGAGTGAGCTTAGATAATGGTTGAAAAAATTATATTTAATTTAATATGCTTTTACTAACTGCATGAAATTATTCTAATCCTCGGGGAGCAAAGCTTTCCTTAGTAACGTTGAATGGTTGTATGGCTCACAATGATCAAGGCTAGCCCCAGTTTTTTAATGATTAAAACAAGTTGACCACTTATTGTGGTCCATGTTCAAAGAAGCTAATTCATTGTTGATTGTGCTGTAGTTAAGTCTGGAAAATAGCATGGAGGCTATCCAGATAATACTTTGTTTTATTGTCTAGTAGTCATAGTCTTGTTTTGTTCCTGATAGAGTAAAATTGATCCTGTGGCAGTGAAGGTTGGTGCCTTGGGGAGAGAATCTGATGCTGTGAGACAGTCTTCTCCAACCTTTTGTCCTCCAGATAGTTTGGACTATTGGCCATGCTGGCTGGGTCTGATGGGAGTTGAAATCAAAACATCTGGAAAATCTGCCTTAAGTGAATACTTGTTCGACAGATAGTTTGACAGAGTTTATTTATTGAATGAAAAATAATTGCTGTAAACAGAACAATAAAATTTGCCTACACTGTTTGTAAACAGGACAGTTTACAGAAATGGCCAAGGTGTGATTTTGTTCCTTTCATTTTTGAGATCAACTCACTGTATTTCCTTTCTTTCACATTTTGGCATGTGAATTTTCACAACATAACTCTTCTTTTTCTCTCTTGCCCTGTTCCCCATTAAAACCACATTGGATCCCTCACAGGTGCTGCCTCGTACTTGCATTTGTGTACTGTACTGTATTAAACATCAGCATTTTCCAGCAAATTTCTGACCCTATTACAAGACAGAGCCATTCAAATATCATTTTTCTACTGATGAGCAAGTCAAGCAATACACTAAAGGGGAAGGAACCAATGTTCCACTTCTTCCCAAGCATATCAGTCATAATTATGTTCCTGCAAGTTTTCTCCAAATGATGTTTTTATGGGCTCATTTACACTGCATCACAACATTTGCTGGTTCATAACTACAGATTGTGTCAGTGTCTGTTTTAACTCAGAACCTGAAAGTGTTGCAAATCTCATTATGAAAACTGTCCTTTCTCAGAGGCAAGTAAAAGAGATACGTACACAAAATATACCATCCTCTGTATAATTTCCAGACAGTATGTATTAAAAGCTACACAACCATAAACACAAGTGAAATCCTTTATCATCAGGTAAAATGGTTCCTATTCTACATAAGAAAAATAAGAACATTATGAAAACAATCTTTGTTGATAGTAATATAAGGTCACAATCATGAATTATGTATATATTGTAGTTGAACAAAAATATCTACAAATTCAACATTGGATTTAATTCTGTGGGTTTCACGTGCTGGCTTAGATCCAGACCATGAGAAAAATTAGGCTACTTGTGCAACAGAGTTGTTTCTTTACCCCTAAAATCTGTTCCTCGCAGTTGGTGTGGGGAGAGATCCCTTTCTCACTGTAGCCCTCCATGTGTAGTCCCATGTTACTTGGCTTTGGAGAGCTCTGTGGGTTGCAGTCAGAAGGAGTCGGTGAGGAACCACTGCATGAAAGACCTTGTGCAAGTCATTTTTCATAATTGGAGGCCCATTTTGCTTGATAGAAGAGTAGAATGCAATCCTCAATACTGTGGAGCTAAGGAGAATAAAAAAGTGTTGAGTATTTGTTGACATCTGTCAGTTGCTATAACAAATCCTTCATAGAAATCAGCATCTGATGCTCACTTCACATTTCTTTGAGCCATTTTTGCAGAGGTCCATTTTAAAAATATTTCAAGACATCCTGTATTAGAAACAAGGTGATAGATTTTTCTTTTCTTTCTTTCTTTCGCCCTGGTGGTGGTGGGAGGCCCCAGGGAATTACCTGATGGAACATTGTCTTGTATAGTTATCACCTCTCCAATGATAGCCTTAGATGCCTTCATTTACTGGCACCATTCCATTCCTTGCACCAAAATTTTAAGCTCTGGTGTAATTCAATATCTGTCTTTAGGATAATCCATCTAAATAAAACAAATAAGTGCAAAATAAACTTTCCAAATAATGTAAAGTGTTTGATCCAAAAGGCTATGCACAGTATTCTGCAAATGCATTGGAGCTTTCTAGCTCCTTTCATTGCAGGTGTACTATCTCTCATTCTGTCATTCAAACACACACACAAACACACACACACACACGCTTACTTTTCTCCATTCTGCCTCCTTGCTTTTGGAAGTCACAGGACCCCTCAGGATTCTTCATGCTGTGAAATGCTGCAAAAATTGGCAGCCCCAGTCCTTACAAGCAGATGGGGTTTTTTTTCTGCCTGTGCATAGGACTCTGGTGTCAGTGAATTGTACCTGTTTTAGTTTATGCTATGCTATGTTACACCTGTGAATGATGGATAGTTGTTTGAACGTGAATTAAGGAGTGGCTCACTATTTCAAATATATATAGTGAAAGTAGGAAGTGGCATGCCCAATGAATCATTAATCTCTCCAGTAAACAAATCTGCAATCAAAGCTTGCTATTGCTTGAAGGACTGGTTCACATTCTGCACACTTCTGAAAGCACAGGTGCTTTGTTCTCCCTTTGGTTCTGCCAGTCCTTAGCTGCAGGAAAGCAAACCAGAAGCTAGCTTTCCATCATGCATGAACCAGAAGTAATGGTTTGTTCCCTCCTCCCACACAAGCCATGAGCAGTATGGCTAGGTGATATATTGTCCAAAACAGTTTTAAAGTCCATATAATGATACTGGTTTCATAATTTTTAACCGGGCAATATATCATGAATCATGATGTGTGTTAGGGCTGGGCGATATATTGTGCAAAAACCTGTTTGAAGTCCATATTGTGATACCAGTTTCATAATTTTTTACCTTGCAATATTTTACAAATTGTGATGTGTTTGTGTGCTGTGCAAAAATCACAATGTAGGAAAAACCATGAAGCCATCCAATGCCTCTACATAGCTCCATCCTTATTTCAGACATTGTGATATATCAGTACATTGCATTTTTTAGCTGGTGATATATAATGGTGTTGAAAGGCCAGCCCTAATGAGCAGTATGCAAATATTTGTTTTTGGCTTACACTGTGTGGTGTGTTTGCGAGTTCGGGCAAATGACAACCACTGGTTTGTAAGTAACTTGAATCCACCCTCCAATTTCTTCTCCAGTGTGCTGAAGGCAAAAACAAAGCACAGTCTTTCGATCAATGTGCTCCAACACACTGTTTGATCACTTTATACCAGGGGTGGCCAACTCCCAAGAGACTGCGATCTACTCACAGTTAAAAACTGGTAGTGATCTACCCCCTTTTGGGGGGTTCAGGTCAAAGTTGCCGAGCTTTTAGGAAGGGTGAAGGCCCATTTTTGGGGAGGAGCAGGATGAAAATGATGAGCTTTTTTAGGGGAGTCAAACTTGTTGAGTTTCTTTGGGAGGAGACAGTGATCTACCCATGATCTACCACAGACATTCAGTGATCTACCGGTAGATCACGATCTACCTGTTGGACCTGCCTGCTTTATACCATAGTTTATTTTAAACTATGTTTTAAAATGACATGTGAACTGGACTGTAGACAGGCTCACCGATCGTCTGTTCAAGTTACTAATGAACGTACTGCATATCACATGCTGTTAGTCTTTTTTTCTCCTTTTATTTAATATCAGGCAAAATGTGTTATGCATGTATTTTTAACGGCACAATATTTACATCGACTTCAGTGTCCCTTACTCCCAAGTAAGCGTGCGTATGATTTAAGCAATGCTGTCACCAGGGAGGCTCTTCTGTTGCCATCACTTAATAGCTTCAGGTTTCAGGTGAAAACATTCCTCTTCAACCAGGCCTTTGACTTTTAACAGTGTAGAGCCTTTTAGAGGGGATGGGATACTTTAACATTTTTCTTTTCATTTCTGGTTTTAATGTTTTATGTGTTTTTAAAAAATGACTTTTTCCTGTCTGAGACAAAAAAATGCAACAGATAAATGGAATAATGATAATAAGTGGATAAACTACTATTTAGTTTTAAGAAATGGGCTTGTTTGTGTCTTGTGTGAGTAGAAACCTTGCTGAATTATTCTGAATGTACCTACCCTGCTGCAACTTCCTGTTTCTCATCCCAAGCCATTAGACAAGGGCTCTCAACCCTCAGGAGCAGCTTTGGGGTGGTTGTAGTCAGGAAAGCCCTACTGTACAAGCAGATTTTCAATCACAGTTCTCTGGATCCAACTCATTTTGAATACCAGTGACCAGCAAACCAGTAAATATATCATGCTACTAGATCATGCTATAACTCTGTTTCTTCAGATATTGTTAAACTACGATCTTCATCACTTCTAGCCATTGTGGCCAGTAGTCAGGGATGATGGGAGTTGTAGTACAACAATATCTGGGTAGCTAAGGTTGGGGAAGGCTGACTTAATGACAGCACACACATCTGTTTAACTGCAGGGATGTTTTATAAAATGAATTGTTAAGAGTTTTCTTAAATTACAAAAATGTGTGGAGTTCTTACTGTGGTCTTATGAAAGTATTTTGTTTCATAGTTTTTAAATGCCTTCAAGATACTACATTTAATTTTTATCATAGAAATCACCTAGTAGGTAAAAAAATGTTTCTTCTTTTGTCTTTCCTGTTTTCATATTAAAATATACAATTTCATCTTACAATCATGCTTCTAATTTTAGGTAATCAGTACCAAATGAGGAGGAAAGGAAGATGTCATCGAGTATCTTCAGCAAGACACTCTTCTTCTCCATGCAGTATTAAACACTCCCCTACTAGAGAAACTTTGACCTATGCCCAGGCTCAAAGGATGGTAGAAATAGAAATTGAAGGGCGATTGCACAGGATCAGTATCTTTGAACCCCTGGAAATTATATTAGAAGATGATCTTACAGCCCAAGAATTAAGTGAATGCAACAGCAATAAAGAAAATAGTGAAAGGCCACCAATCTTTCTGAGAACAAAGAGGCATAGAAACAACAAAGTTAAAAAGAAAAATGAAACGTCTCCGAGTGC
This sequence comes from Podarcis tiliguerta, assembly GCF_965153285.1. Classification (NCBI taxonomy): domain Eukaryota; kingdom Metazoa; phylum Chordata; class Lepidosauria; order Squamata; family Lacertidae; genus Podarcis; species Podarcis tiliguerta. The sequence goes on along the minus strand of NC_139543.1, from coordinate 13,537,647 downwards.
GCATGGCATCCCGTCTACCGCAAGTACTCTTCCAGAACCCAAAGTGCATATTGTTGAGTACAGTCCACCTTCTGCACCCCGGAGGCCTCCATCGTACTATAAATTTATTGAAAAGTCTTCGGAAGAACTTGATAATGAAGTGGAGTATGATATGGATGAAGAAGATTATGCGTGGCTAGAAATAATCAATGAAAAGCGAAGGAGTGATGGATTCTCGGTTGTATCGCAAAACATGTTTGAATTTCTTATGGACCGTTTTGAGAAAGAATCTTATTGTGAGACTCAAAAACAGGGTGAGCATCAGTCTTTAATTGATGAAGATGCAGTGTGTTGTATTTGCATGGATGGAGAGTGTCAGAACAGCAATGTAATTCTTTTTTGTGATATGTGTAACTTAGCAGTGCATCAGGAGTGTTATGGGGTGCCATATATACCTGAGGGCCAGTGGCTCTGCAGACAGTGTCTACAGTCCCGTTCACGGCCTGTAGACTGTGTACTGTGTCCAAACAAAGGAGGTGCCTTTAAAAAGACAGATGATGATCGATGGGGACATGTTGTTTGTGCTCTTTGGATTCCGGAAGTTGGATTTGCCAATACAGTTTTTATTGAGCCAATAGATGGAGTTAAGAACATTCCCCCTGCCCGATGGAAGTTAACATGCTACCTCTGTAAACAGAAAGGTGTTGGTGCCTGTATTCAGTGCCACAAAGCAAACTGCTACACAGCATTCCATGTTACATGTGCTCAAAAAGCTGGTTTGTATATGAAAATGGAACCAGTGAAAGAATTAACTGGTAGTGGCACGACATTCTCAGTAAAAAAGACTGCATATTGTGATGTACATACACCACCAGGTTCCATTCGGAGACCTCTGAACATTTATGGAGAAGCTGAAATGAAAAATGGCCTCTATAGAAAAGAGGGCTCTGCCAAAACAAGGTCCACATCAAAATTCAGAAAAAAGGCTAAAAAGTCAAAGAAGACACCGGCTGAACCCTGTACAGTTATGCCTGCAGTATCTGCGCCATGTATCCCTCCTCAGAGGTAAGAAAAACATTAAAAGTCTATGCTTTGTTTACCTTAATGGTACGTTAAAGATAAATTTGCTTTATTTTAATTTTCTTTTAGTTGTCAGCTTATTGATAGGGAATGAAACCTGCAATACTTTATGGCACTATTTGACAAACAAGTTAATAGAATTTTTTAAATCTTCTTACTCAGTAACTTAATATTTTTGTAGAAGAGTGAGGATAGCTTTCAGAGTCATCATTGCTGTGGTTTGAGTTCACTTACCGTATTTTTCGCCCTATAGGACGCACCGCCCCATAAGGTGCACCTAGTTTTTTTGGGGGGAAATAAAGGGGGGGGGATAATTTCCCCCCCAGGCGCGGGGCTGGGGCGGGGGAAGCCCGAGCTTCCCCCGACCCCAGCCCCCAGAACAGGCAACTGTCCGCAAGCCGCGGGAGCCCAGCACCGGGCTCCCGCGCTTTGCGGAGAACTGCGCGAAGCCTGGGCACGCTGAGCTCAGCGCGCCCAGGCTTCAGCATGCAGGCAACTCTCCGGCGCGGGCTCCCACGGCTTGTGGAGAGCTGCGTGAAGCCTGCATTTGCCCCTTAGGACGCACACACATTTCCCCTTCATTTTTGGAGGGGAAAAAGTGTGTCCTATAGGGCGAAAAATATGGTAAATTGAACAGGAAACCTTTAAATTATTTGCCTAGATCACAGGTGGACGGTATGTAGCCTTTGACCTCATTTTATTCAGCCTTCAGTGTTTCTTGAAGCTGCCACCTTTCCCCATCCCATCAACATTTCTTCTCTGCTCATACATTTCCTACTTACTCTTCTTTGCTTTCCAAAGTGTTCTTCCCCTCCTTATGTAGCTTCAGAGCAACTGGAAGTGGCAGTATTTTGTTTAATTTAAATTTATGTTTGTTTCTCTAAAGAAAATAAATTCCCCTGCTTGTATAGCTTGAGGAAATGGATGTCTGAGACAAATGGATAGGCTTTTGCTGCTTGTGTGACCCATCGAAAGAATTACTTTTACTTGCTTTCCAAAACAACAGCTATTAATCTGTTGTTCTAAAAAAAACCCCAAAAAATCCCCTGTATGCTTATTTGAGAGCAACCCTGTCACAGTCCCATGAGACTTTCTTCTGAGTAGACTTGCACAGAATGGTTTTGATTCTCACATTGATCTAGTCAATGTTTCTAGTTCTACCATCATTATCTCTGTTTCTGTCCACCACTGAAACGCAGCCCTGAAAAAGGGGCTGCCTACCCCTGTCCTACATCCTCAATTAGCAGTTAGAATTTATTTTATTTTCTGGGGTTCCCTGTTTTTCCCCAGCTATGCTATGTTAGTGGAGTTGGGTTTGTGAATCGGGGGGCTATTCAAGCGTGACTTCCTGTTTGTATGATGGTGTCAACCTCTAAACATTCAGAGGGGTTAAACACAAAACATCATGTATATATTTAAATAATTTCATGGAACTCATTAATTTTAGAAAGTAACCTTATTGGCTACATATTGCTTCTTTATATTTTAAAATTATATCCTGCCTTCGTCCCCAGAGGAGCCCAGGGTACTTACTGTGTGTGATGTGATACCCACACTGGAAATGGAAGGTTGGGTGCTGATACTTCTACTATTTCATATACTGACTTTGTTTATTTTGAGAAATTGATTCTTAAAGGCAACCCTAACAGGTGTAATATCTTGGGACATATTTGCCTCAACCCAGAAAACTACCGGGCAGACTATTTGATCTAATCTCGGTATTTTATCTGATATTAGGAAGTGTTAAATATTTCCCTTTCCCCTGTGCTTTTAATAGTGTACTACTGCCTATGAAATAATTACATATACAGACCTATGGCCCAGATCCAAGTCTGATTGTATTCAGGGAGGTTGGGAGGGTTGCCAATCTTGCTTCAGGTTCCCAACCTTCAGGAGCAGTGGAAGAGGCACTTGGAGAGAGTGAGTGAGGGCTACATTAGGATGGGTGGCCAAAAAAACCCCTTGTATATGTGCATATGCAGTTCTTTGGATGCTATATGCGGTTCTAATACCTTTGTATATCCCTTGAATAAAATTTGTGAAGTTACATGCAGAAGTGTAAGGAGAATTGCTTCTAATAACAGTTTTAGCACTCATCTGTAAATTTGTTTTCCCCAAAAAATATTTTGGCTAATTACTAGAAGGTTATTTCTGTCTCAACATTCCTAATGCAATCCCCTATTATCCAGATTGGCATGCCATGAAGAAGAAAAAAACTAGTGGAAATAAGATGCACCTGTTGGTACTTAGATGAAGCAAACACAGCTGGCATAGTAATAGAAATATAGCAGTCTGATACATCAAACTTGTAAATGGCAACTTGCCTGGATCTTATATCAGTTGAGAATTATCTCTAGGCAACCAGGTTAATTGAAAGAGAGTTGATTCTTTTTTTAGTATTACACAGTCAAATGTGACTTAACAGGTATGTGTTTGGACATGTGATACTATAAGTCTTGTAAACTTGCTTCCCAGGCTTCACTACATAACTTCAGTAGCAAAACCATTAAATAATTTAATCAAAGAAAGAAATTCAATGAATATGTATTGATTTGTCAAAGGTCTTAGGGTATGTATGTATGTAGTTCAGGCTCTTTTCCTTTTTGGTCTTTATTGTGAAACATTCCACTAGGAAATAACAGGTGAAAATAACATTCTAGCTATATCAGGTTTGTAAGATTTATGGAACTGTTTATAATACCCTGGTTCTAAAAGTGTGACTAGCTCCCAAGTACCTAAAAGAATTTTCAGTTAGTGTTTCTTAGAGAGCAGTCCCTTACCCGCAGTGCATGGTAAAACTTTTGAAATCAAGGGGAATTCCAAAACAAGTTTGCGATGTAACATAGGTGTGTCATCCAAAATAAAAAAAAAAAAAGGGGGGGGGACACCTGGCTTTCCTGAAGTTCTTTTTACACCAGCCCATGTAAATGTTGGTGTCATTTCAAAACAACATTTCCGATTCAGAAGTATTCCATTTTCTTTCTTAATTAAAATATGCAGCGCTGAGTTACAAAAATTAATATGTTTGTTTCCCCCCCATGCTTTAGATTAAATAAAATTATGAATCAGGTGGCTATTCAGCGAAAGAAGCAATTTGTTGAAAGAGTACATAGTTACTGGTTACTTAAAAGGTTGTCCAGAAATGGTGTCCCTTTATTGAGAAGACTGCAGTCTAGTTTGCAGTCACAAAGAAACACACAACAGGTATGTATCTTCCGTAATTTCCAGCATAATTAAACTGCTCATGTGATTTGAGTTGATAATATATGACATAGGTAGCTAGGAACAGTATAATTGTGTATTAAGTGAAAATGAATATGAAAGTTTAATTCCTATCTTTGTTCTACCAGAGAAAAATAGTATACCTGGAATTGTAAGTAACTTCACAGGCTAGCTGGACTCAAAATTATTCTTGAAATGCTTGCTAGAAGCTACTGTTAGCTGTAGAGTTAAGAGCAGAATAACATAGAAACTACTACTTTTCTTTCATAAGAGGGAAGATGATGAAGAAACACAAGCCTTAAAGGAGAAGTTGAAGTACTGGCAAAGGCTCCGTCATGATCTGGAGAGAGCACGGCTGCTGATAGAACTTATACGAAAACGAGAAAAGTTAAAAAGAGAACAGGTATATGAGTAATTTCATTTATTAGGATTTTGAAGGGAAATGTTGCCGAGTCAGGATTTATTCAAAGGATACACACTTGGGGACCCACAAATCGTGGGTGGCCTTGGTAGCCACCAGAATTTATGGTTACCAAAACCTCCTCTTCTCATAATGAGGGAGGGGTAGGATCCCCTTGTATCTGACATCACACTATGTGGAGGACATCTCTGAAGCATAGTGAACTGTCAGGAAGAACCCCTTTCTCAAATTCTAATCTGCAGGGGTTTTTTAAGCGTGTTTCATGCTCCATTTCTGAAAGATTTTGGACGCCCACATAGTGAATGTGCATGAATCCTGCCCTCTTCCCAATCTTAGAGCTTTGGGGATCAGAGATCTCATGCATTTGTACCGTGCTTGCTCATAGAATTGGAAGGTACCCCAAAGATTGCCTAGTTCCAGCAAACCTAGCGCTGCATCCCAGATGGCTGGCCAGCCAGCATTAAAACACTTTCATGAATGAGAGTCCACCTGCCAAGACTCTTTGTTCTACTGTCAAGCAGCTTGCATTGTCAGAAAGTTGTTTCCTAATGTTTAGTTTAATTCTGTCCCGTCCCCCCGCTTTGTCATTTGAACCCATTGTTTTTGGGTCCTGCCTTCTAGAGCAACAAAAGACAAATTTGCTGTTACTTATGTGATGGCCATCTTCAAATATTTGACTACGGCTATCGTGTTGTTTTTTAAAAGTCTCTTCTCCAAGCTAAACATACCCAACTCCTTCAACCTTTCCTAATAGGACTTAGTCTCAAGATCCCTAACTTTCTCTGTAGGTGTTCTTTGTGCATGTTTCAGGGCAACTTGGAACAGCCTTAGAGCACCTTGGGAGCATGGCGTAACTGGGAAGGCTCCAAGCTTTGAAAGAGCACCATGATTATGTGTCGTGTTTTCATTGGTATACTCTCCTCTTGAGTGTTACCTATGGCTCTACGATAGTTGTATTGCCAAAAGCACACAGGGTTTTGTAATTAAGCTGTAAAGATTGCCAAATACAGGCAAATCAATGTTTCCTTGTTACTGCACATTGAACATACATCACATATAACATTTAAGCTGCAGTACTTTGTGAGTAAGCACCATTAAACTTGTTGGAATTTATTTCTGAATACAGTTGCTTAGGATTGATAAATTCAATTTTTCATACTTACAGTCTGCAATCGTATCCATGAATGAAATGGACTCTGTTTGTCTTCCATTGCATAGATCAAAGTGGAACAGGTTGCCATGGAACTTCAGCTAACTCCATTTACTGTACTACTGCGGTCAGTTCTAGACCAACTACAGGAAAAGGATTCTGCTCGCATATTTGCTCAACCAGTGAATCTTAAAGAGGTGAAACTTTAATATTTCTGATACAGTTGATCAGTTTTGTATTGAAGCGCTAGCTTGGTAGCCATAGGTGTCATGGAATTTCATGCAGGTGAGTGAGTAACCTGGCTGAGGATGGACAGATCACTCCATTCCTCCTCTGCACTCAGCATAGAGATCGAGGGAGTTGCCAGAGGAGGAAAGTCCCCCTTGCCAAATATGGAATTACACTGCAGGATGTGGAACCTGGTAAAAAAAGAATTGGTATCACCAGTCTTGCACATGAAGGATAAAATGCTTTTATTTGCAAACAGTAAAATGTTAATACCTTCATTTTCTAGACTTTGTGAAAGCATAAATATAAAAATAATTATTTTGTTAAAATTAAACATTAAAGGAGGAATCCAATATCTGTTAGTGCAAGGATTTCTGCTCCTGCTAGTGCAACTGTTTAGTTCAATCCAGCCCTAATATTTGATTCTTCAACCAGATGATAGCATTTAATCATACAAATCTCAGAAGAGTACTTTAGATTATTTTCTAGCTTAAATATTAAAATTAATTTGTATGTATCCAGGTCACTTTAAAATAAAGGTTGCCTTTAAAAGTAGATTAAGGGAACAGAGGTTTGGAAAGTGCAAAGCTTCAAATTATCAAAGTCACAAACATACATATTTATACATTTCTATGTATTTCATTGATTCAATATTTTTAGGAAGAAACTAATTAATTTTTGCTTTTGTTAATATGGAATAGTATATTTTTGCCTTCTGTTAATATGGTATGGTATATAGTATATTTATATTTCTGCAGCAATCAAAGAGCAAAGAATAATTTAAAAAAAAAAAAAATCTACTTGCAGGTTCCAGATTATTTGGATCATATTAAACATCCCATGGATTTTTCTACTATGAGAAAACGGTTGGATGCCCAAGCTTATAAAAATCTCAACGAGTTTGAAGAAGATTTTAACCTTATCATTGAAAACTGTATGAAATACAATGCAAAAGATACAATATTCTATAGAGCTGCTGTGCGGTTAAGAGATCAAGGAGGTATTGTTCTGCGACAAGCTAGAAGAGATGCGGAGGCAATTGGGTATAATAACGAAACTGGAATGCACTTACCTGAACGGCCTAAACTTGAATCTCCTCCACCTTTTACCTGGGAAGATGGTAAGGACGCATCAGAATGAATGCTGATACAATATTTTCAGGTTATTGAGTGGGTCAATTCTTGTTCAGAATTCTTGAAGCCTTTTAAACAAGGTGTGTTTCTCACACAAAGCTCATCTTTGCCTATAGCACTAAGCCCTTAAACGTGGTTTATTAAAATCTACTGTGCATGAGCTATGTGCAACCCAAGCATTCCTATGTCACTCCTCTTCTTTCACAAGTGGAAATAAACTATGAAGTGGAAAGTTTAATGTTATATCCAAACCCAGCATGTAATGTTAAGTGCAAGCCACAATTTATAGCCAGCTTTGAATGATGGTTGTTGGCTTAGCCATTAAAAAAACAACAACATGATCTCAGGTTCGAAACACAAAAGCTAGGACCCTTGTGATTTGGTTAGCCGCTTCATTTCCAGGAACAAAGGAGTGAAGTTAGGCAGCGTATGCAGTGTGGTTTGAGAAATGAAGCTTCATGGCTTAGCAGTATATGCCGTTGGTACCAAAGTGTGGCACTTTAGGGATATGGCAAGGGTTTCCTGCACTTGCGGCATCGTGGGGACTGCTGTAATGTAGAAAGCCCTATCACAAATTATTTGTATCTCTGAGATTAAAGATTTTGTGATGTGAAGCAGGAGGACTGCTCTTAGGAAAGTAAATACTGAAATCCTATTGTTTACTTGCATGTTTTGTGGACTCTGCTTCTGGAATGTAGGTGTTGCAATAGGAAAAAAGTGTTGGACAGTAAAAAACCCCTCTTATAAGAGCATAATAAAGCAAAATAAAAAATAATTTAGAGTAGAAAGAAGGCAAAACATTTTAACATGGGAGGTTAAACTAGGGGTGAATGGACGTTCCTCATTTCATTCTGGATTCCTTCCACAGATTAACTGACAGTGCCTGTTATGTTCGTCTTCCAGTTTATAGTGAATTTCTAGAACATGTACTATTTGCTTTTGCCACAGCTTCCTGTTTCTACCATTAATTTGCATAATTTCCCCATCTACTGACTCCTACCCCGATATGATTTATATTCCTGCCTGTATCATAATTATCATTCTGGCCTCCTAGGAAAAGAAAGGAATCTTGATTTCAGCTTCTGCACATACAGAAGCAATTTTTAATGTATATGTCGAGAGAGTTAATTAAACCTGTGGTAGGCTTTCTTCCTTCAAAAGCATGTATGTAAACTAGCAGTACTGCAATAGTAATCCATTTGTTATTATGCCGTGAGATTTGAGAAAAAGCACTTCTCATACATTCATATGAGATATCAGGGATGGCAAAGGAGTTTTTATAGCAATTCAAAAACACATACTCCCAGTGCAGAAGTCTTTACAAATCCCTGGCATGCAGAGTGGAAGAATAGCAGAAAGCAAATGTATCAGTGCTGTTTCATGACCTGTGCAAGGTAAATTTGAGTCGCTAAATCTGTGGAGAAATTCACAGGGAGGGAAATTCTGCATAAAGGCTTACACATAGAATTCGTTTCAGATTGGTTGGCCAAATACATTAGTAGGTTTGATGCAATAACTCATAAAGGCATTTTTGTGCCCTTCAGAACATAAAATTCATGTTCAGCTCATGTTGCAGAGGGGCTGCATGTGGAAAATGAATGAGATCATCAATAGAGCTTGTGGAGCTGCCAGGACAGTCTTAGCATTGAATATTTGACACTGCCATCTTGAATCATATCATTGGCTCATGTTGCTCAGTATTGTTCATTGTGATTAGATGTAGCTCTCAGGTTTCAGGCATTGGTTTTGCCCAGCCCTGCTATGGAGGGTCCTTTCAAGTGGAGATGCCAGTGATTACACCTAGGTCCTTTGGCATGCAAAGTTAGTACAGTTGCGCCTTGGTACTTGTACGTTTTGGCACCCGAATGCCACAAACCAGGAAGTGAGTGTTCTGGTTTGCGAACGTTCTTTGGAACCCGAACATCCCAACTGCTGCTTCTGCGGCTTCCAGTTGAGTGCAGGAAGCTCCTGCAGCCAATCGGAAGCCGCCCCTTGGTTTTCGAAGTTGAACGGACTTCCAGAAACTGTTCGAGAACCAAGGTTCAACTGTACTTTGGAACATCTGCTTTGCATGAGGAACGTCCACTGCACTGCTGTCTGAAATCCTAGAGATTTCCTAGGTATGTTTTAATGATTTTAGTGAAAACTGCTGTTGGGACAATACCAGCTGCAGTGGGAGAACAGAATCCTACAATTTATCAAGTGTTTCTGCTGCACCCGTGTCACACTGTTTTAGCTGTTCTCTTAATGCTATAGGGTGAAAAACACTGTTCAAATGTCTATGTTTTTAACTTCAGTGGATAGGTTACTGAATCCTGCTAACCGAGTGCACATGTCTTTGGAAGAACAGCTGAAAGAGTTACTAGAAAAACTTGATCTCACCTGTGCAATGAAATCCAGTGGTTCTAGGAGTAAGCGAGCAAAGCTTTTAAAGAAAGAAATTAACTTGATTCGCATCAAGATAAGCCAGCAACAGCATCAGCCCTCTCAGATTGAATCAGGTATTGGAAGTTTTGAAGAAGAAAATGCAGTATTAGAACAAGAAGGCGAAGAAGGTAAGATGTATTAATTTAAGCAAGTATTAATAAAAAGTTGATAGAAATTGCCACAATCCTTGAGTGAAAGGGGATAAGAAATTACTTAGTGTTATCAAAAGCCCTGCACTTCTGTATACTTTTGTAGGTTCTAAATACAAATTTAGGAATCTAAACTTAATTTGTTTAGTATATAATCAGAGGTGGGTATTTTTAAAAAAGGTTTTATTCTCTTATGTTCCCTGCCCAGATTCCAAGAGTACCTTAATCCTACAATGAATGAATTACAAACAATTGCTTCTGAGTAAACATGTATAATATCAGAGTGATGCTGGCAGGATTGCACAGGGATTAAGAGATTTCAGAAAATCCATATTTGTGCATCCTTGCTCAGTTTCTTGCAGCAGTAAAATAAGTTGTTTTCCAGATAAGCTAGAAATCGCTATAATCCAGTTTAAAAGGGAGCATATAGGAATGGAAAAAATAAGAGTAGATTGAAGAGGTGAGAATAATCTAATGTGCCTAAAGAAGCTTACTGTTGCATCTATCTGTTTCCAAGTGATTATCCAGTTTTTACATTACATAGAAAGTTGCATTTGTTGCAGTGGGCCTTCATATTTTCATTAGCGGCAAGTTTCTTTCCCTGCTGTCGCATTGGAAATTGCTCCCAATACACCCGATAAGGCGGTTGTTTATAGCTCAGGTGCACATGTTTGCTATGTCTGCTGTCTTCACAGTCATGGCCATGCGGGTTTTATAGGTGAACTGCAAAAAAGGGGGGGAAACAGAAAAATTAAAAGGTTGAGATGTGAATAAAGAATGTATGCTGAATCCTTTTTTAAGTCAAAAATATGGAAAAGGTTAAAATCCAAAGCAAGTTTAAATGGGGAGCTGCTTAGTATTTTCATTGTGTGTAGAAGCAAATTGCACGAGAGGAGAAACCTGTGGGAAGCGTTAAGTATCCTCAAAGTCACAAAAGCATCCACTCAGTACTGTTGGTGTAAGATACTGACAAAATATTTCGGTAGAAATAGCTGCTTTTCTATGTCCTCTTCATTCTGCATGGAGTTTGTAGATAATGTATATGGATTGAAAACAAAGGTGGTAGACTTTATTGACCCAAATAGCAGGCATTCTCCCAGGTAAATAATTCCTGTAAAGAATGTCAGAACGATGCTAAACTAAATAGTAGGGGGAAAGATGAATTGGTAGAAGGAATGATTTTTTTTTTTAAAAAAAGAAAATCCTCCAAATAGTCAGTGGGTGAAATTCAATGTAATGTAAGCAGTCCACTGATCAGTCATGTACACTACAGAATGTCATCCTTAGGGTTGGGTTCATTGCAAGCATGACTTAAGTCTGGAGCCAACCTATGATATTTCCTGTCGGGTTTTTGCCATTAAGATAGAAGTGCAAGTTTTACTGAATTGAAACTGGTAACCATAACTCTAAGCTGTTTTGCAATGCTCAATAATATATTAATTTAGCAAAGCTTTCAAAGCCCCCTGTTAATTCTCAACAGTTTCAGGCTCCAAAAGTGTTTAAACAAACAAACAAACAAACTGAAAAAGTTTAAACAGGTAAGGTGGATATATTACTCAGCTTACTGTATTTTAAGTACTTTTATAAACAGCTTACGTCATGAAACGCTATGCAATTTGAAAGCTAATAGTATTTTAGAGGCTTAAAACTTTGGCACAAATTGGAACTCTTAAGATTCAATCCACAATGCAAGCAGAGTGAGTCCTTTGGTTCCAGTGGGACTCTCTGTGAAATAAATACATTGAAGATTAGAGCCAATCTTTTCCACACTTACCATATTCCCCTAAATCCAGGCACTAACTAGGACAGTTGGTTTAAAGTTTATGTGTTATACTTTGTATCAAACAACAATAATTATTGCGGGCTACATATTTGATACTAAGTTTTATGTAGTAGCTCTTATAACTATCAGTTTTCAAAAACCCAACTTTATTAATTTTTTCAGGAGATAAATCTCCCCCTAAACTTGAACCATCAGATGCATTACCTCTTCCTTCAAACTCGGAGACTAATTCAGAGCCACCAACCCTCAAACCTGTAGAACTCAATCCAGAGCAGAATAAACTTTACAAAAGAGTAAAATTTGACAATGAATTGTATAGTACTTCCATTCAGAAAGAAATAAATGGACACACTCCAGAACACTTACTTGACAGTAATCTCAGTGAGTCGACCGTTTCTGCTGTAGCTGAGTCATCAACTGATGTAAACAGACGTACTTCTGTTCTCTTCTGCAAATCGAAAAGTGTAAGCCCCCCAAAGTCTGCAAAGAACACTGAAACCCAGCCAACTTCTCCACAGCTAGGGACCAAAACCTTTTTGTCTGTAGTCCTTCCAAGGTTGGAGACACTACTGCAGCCCAGGAAAAGATCAAGGAGTGCTTGTGGAGATTCTGAGGTGGATGATGAGTCCCCTGTAAAGCGTTTGGATACAGGTAAACATTTGCTTCCATATTCTTGTTAAAGATAACATGGATAAATAATTATTGAATCCTTTTTTTAAAAAAAGCCCACATTAAATTGACAGTATAAATGTACAGCTTTATATTTGTAGAAGCCTGATACCTTCCGACATCTGATTAATTTGTTTTATCCATGTTGTCTAACTTCATATTCAGGGATGGTTGTTTTTTCTTTTCCTTTACTGCTGTGATCTGCTCTTCTTTTAAATTAAATTGAATGTTAGATCTTTCTTCAAACCTTCTGCACTAATGAATCTGAATGCTTGCAGCCTAGTTAGCTATCTTTTATATGGATACCTTTTTGTGTCTAATCATGAGAAGAATATACATGGATTCTGTTAAAGGTCAACTTTAGGATTTACATCCAAACCCCAAAAGGTTTGGACCGGTTCTGTTGTGCCATTCCCAGAAGCAGCCCTCTGTTGGGTATAAAATGTAGTTCCCCCCTAAGTTTTATGCGTTGGATCCAAGCAGCTGTGTACGTTGCTTGCCAGGATTAAGCGTCACAGTTTTCCTTTAGTGCTCTAGCACTGGGAGTGCCGTTTGGATCCAATCCTATATTACACTGTGTGTGTGTGTGTGTTTTTCAAAGAAAATCCTCAAAGTTATGAATGAGATGAATCTGGGGGAAAAGTTTTATTAGTGTTATGAATTATTATTATTTTTTTGAGTGATAGGTTCTTACAAAGCAACCAAATCCCTACTCTGCCACTCTGGCCAGGGCTTGGATGAAGAAGTGGTGTCCCCCCTACTCAACTGTGCCTGGGCTTTGCTGGCAGGAAGCGGAGCCCCCGTGGAGCTCTCTTTTATTCACCTGCCTGAACAGTGGTTATATGGAAGCTGTTGCTGGTGTTATCTAGTATAAAGGCCCCCCAAAGGGGTGTTTGGGAAGGCAGAGGTGGAGCTGAACCAGCAGCGGGTTAACTGAATTAAAAACGTGGCCTTGCTGGTGGTAAGTTGCGATCTGGACCTGTTTGCTGTGCCAGCCTGGCGTGACAAACCGCAAGGTTTTCCTGTCCGTCTCCTTTCTTCCTGTGATAGGAAAGGAGATTTTGAGTCCGTAACACATAGCCAATCTCTTAACGGTGGTCAGACAAGAGGGAATGTTATATCTGCATTGTGTCGTTGAAAACGTGTATCATTTTAAAAGGATCAGTTTGGCGATACCAAATACGCAAACACACTTGATTATGACGTGCTGCTGTTAATGTCAAGTTTTCAAGCATTTGAGCAGCTTGTTGTTTTAAGCATAATAGTCTGACATTCATATTTCATGTACTTGTTGTGTTAAGCAGGTTTATTTGTTTGCAATGTAGAAAATAGTGGTGATTTACATTTTTACTTTTGCATGAAATGGCAAAAGCAGAAAATAGCTTGGTGAACAGTGTTCGTTTTAGTAGTTCAAGCCATCAGACCTGATTCACAGCAAAGAGCTGTTCTGTTGAGCAAACCAGTAATTGAGCAAACCAGTAACAGTAACAAACCAGATTTTCGGGATGTCACCCTTCAAGAAGCACATTCAGTAAACTTGTTGACTTCAGCTAATTATCTCTTTAAATTAGCTAACGAGATTGCTTTCCTATCTACCGTTCTGCTTCCATGTTTTTCTTTTCTGTGGCCAGGAGTTCAGTTGAAGAGGCTGCGGTTGGCATACGTTTTCAAGTATTAATTGTTCGGAGAATACTGCAGGTATCAAATATGGGTTTAAATCCAGAGCAAGTTAGTCTTACTTGGGTCCAGTTGAAGGAAATGGAACTTAGATCCCATTGAACTCGGTGCAACTTACGTGCAGCTAACTAGTTCTGGATGTATACAATTGTGTTCTGCATCTTGATGGGGAATGTGTCACAGGAACAACTGTTTAATGGGCTGCCCCAATTATCACACACTATAGAATGCACTGTTTTTACCCACAAAGTCTATATTTGAGTTTCCACCCCCACCATTTCTCATTGCAGTTTCTAGAAATGTCAAATCAAACTGTGCCGACTAGCATTTGGTGCAAAGAGAGAAATGTCATTTGTAGTTGGTGCCTCTGTACATTTCCATGTGTGTTTATTTATTTAGTCATTTTTTCATTTATATATACACACATATACATAGATACAAACCCCATTTACCTGAATATCCACCAGAAGCATGTTCTTAGCCTGACTTGTTTTAACAAATAGTAGCATCTAGTACAGGCTTCCTCAACCTCGGCCCTCCAGATATTTTGAGACTACAATTCCCAGCATCCCTGACCACTGGTCCTGCTAGCTAGGGATCATGGGAGTTGTAGTCCACAAACATCTGGAGGGCCGACGTTGAAGTAGCCTGATCTAGTAGCTGCTTGATTTAGCTTTAAAGTCAATATTTTTACAAGTGGAACTCATTTTTCCTTGTGTCTAGAATGCCATCTGAACAAAGTTTACCTGTGTCTGTTTGTTCTCATTGTGTTGCATTATGCCTCTACACACCTAAGGAACCTCTAACGCAAGAGTATGCCACTTGCTAGTTTGTTTCTTGCAGCTCATTATGAACTCATAGCGGAGGGCCCCCCCTCCACTTTCTCCATATTTGTCCAGAATCTTCCTACTGAACACGTTTTCTCTTTTTTACTGAGGTCATAGCAAAGTTCCAGTAGCTCACAAGACCGTCAACCAGTGGTTCACAAACATTCCTTGGCTTGCTTGCCGGCTATCATGTAATTGCTACCAGTCCCCTCTCCTGCATCATCTGGCATTCACAGAATGCCTGGGAGGGTAGGCATTTGTGTGGAGGTAAGGGGGCCGGCAGTAAAAAATAGTGGAAGTGTCACCATTTGCTTGGTAGGAACTTCTACCATTTCTTACCTGCTCAAAAACTGCAATGGAAATTAGACTTGAGAGTAGCGATTGGTGTCCTGTTCTCTAGAGGCTCTTGCCACTTGCTGGTGAGTGGCCTTGTTGATCCCTTTTGATCCCTTTTTGATCAGTTGCCTGGAACTTGGGTTGCGAGGACAACATCCAAGGAATCATGCCCTTTCCTTCCTACTATTGGAACGGTGTGTTTCTCTCTTCCTTCCTCTTCTCGGCCCAACCTCCTCACACTTTCCTGAGAAGTTCCAATTGTGCCGTTCCAGTTTCACAATGAACACGTGACGACACATAGTGCTGTTTCTTTTCTCTCCTCCCCGCGGCCCACCTCACTACTACACATGAAAGAGCAAAAGTGCCCCGAAAGTTGAGAAGCAGCAGGGGAGAGAAGTGTTGGTGTCCCCCTTTTTTCAGAACTCCAATTGTTACTGTTGATTTTTTTTAATTAAAAAAATGTACAGTGGACGCTCAGGTTGCAAACGTGAGCCGTGCGGGAAGCACGTTTGCAACCTGCAGTGCCGCGTCTGCACACGTGTGGGTTGTGATTTGGCGTTGCTGCGCAAGCACCGTAACCCAGAAGTAACCCATTCCGGTACTTCCGGGTTCGGCGCGGTGCGCAACCCAAAATCACGCAACTCAAAGCATCTGTAACCTGAGGTATGACTGTACAGTGGTACCTCGGGTTAAGTACTTAATTCGTTCCGGAGGTCCGTTCTTAACCTGAAACTGTTCTTAACCTGAAGCACCACTTTAGCTAATGGGGCCTCCCACTGCCGCCGCGCCACTGGAACACGATTTCTGTTCTCATCCTGAAGCAAAGTTCTTAACCCAAGGTACTATTTCTGGGTTAGTGGAGTCTGTAACCTGAAGCGTATGTAACCTGAGGTACCACTGTATAGGTAAATGTGGCAAATGTTTTATATCACCTATTTTAAATAGCTACAAAATATAGAAAGCAGGGTGAGTTTATAATCCTAACCCAGAAATAAGTTTTTCCCTGATGGTATCAACTGAATATTCCCTTCTGAGGGAAAGAAGAAGAAAATGCTGTAAAACTTTTTTTAATTTGTGTGTGTTTCTGTCCCATCTCTCTTATATAGAACTTCTTTTTAAACCAGCTTCATAAACCCATAAAATATTCAGGCAGTATTAGTTAATTGGCAAATGTTTCTTCTTTGCACTTAAATAGACCTTTTGTAAATACTGTTGTGCTTTGAGTAGAAGGATGCCATAGTGCAGTATTTTTTTGTCAAATAAAGCTGTTTCAGAGTGTCAACACTATTTCAAATAATCATCTTACAAGACTCTTCTAATGTATAATGTGGATGCAAATGACTTGCTGCTGGCCTTATTAAGAAAACTTCCATAAAGCTGTCTTTCTAGATCCCTAGTGTTCATGCAATCTTTGATATCTCTTAGCAGAAAAAGAGCTCTTTCTAAGTCTTCTCATGACTGTTGATCAAAACTCAAGTTTAACTTAAGTATAAAATTGGCAGGAAAAAACTAATAGACTATCAACTATACTAGAGTATCTTACCCGGTTTTTGTTAGAAATATTGAAATGATAATGTTTCCAGTACTTTACTGAAAATGTAAGCAGGACAATTCTATAGCTATATCTCTAATGTGGAAAAGTAAAATTCTTTATTTAATTGTGTGTGTTATGTAATTATTAAGGAAATACTGTGAGAGTGTTTTGGAAAGAATAAGCTCAGTTTACTTCTGAAATTGTGGAACTTGATGCCCTCTAGTCTGTTTTCTTATTTGTGGAGCAATTGACAGTAGCTGGAAACATTTCTAAAGCGCTGCATAGAAATCTTAGGATCCAGCAATTAACTGCAGCGTATATTGTTTTCTTTGAACTACTTAACTATTGTACATGGAAAAAGCAAAATTTGGAATAAACAATTTAGTAGTTCCTTCACCCTAAGCCTACGATTCCCTTTTTAAAAAATTATGTGTGCTGAAAACCAGTTCAGTAGCATCTTGTGACCCTTAGCACATGCTTCTGCTAACTCACAATACACCTTCTAAATTCACATGTGCAAGATACTTTCTTGGGCTTCGTCTGCTAATGTCTTACTGTGCTGTTGAAGCATCTTTAGAGGTACTGATGCTCCAAATATAGAAATAGGTGGATAAATTAATCTGTCATCTTCTTTCATTGGAATGAATTTTCTGCAAAAATGCAGCCCTTGTTCATAGTATCTCTTACGAAAAATGCCTCTAAGCTCTCTGCTGCTACTGCTTTCAATAATGAGCAGTTGATTCAAAGTGGAGAATATTTCAGTCTTCCACTTTCAGATATTACATTAAATATGACTAGTAGATGACATTGATAGTTTGCATAGTTTTTGCTATTCTTGCTCTGGATACTGCTGGGAGGAGGGCTTATTTAATTAAAGCTCTTTTCCCTTTCAGTGAGACTAAATGGCTTTTTCACTGTCTTCCAGGTTCTCATATTAACTAATATGCTGAGTATTTATCTATTTGGATCCTAATTATTTTCTATTATCCTGAACACCGACTGGAATTCAATGTAATGATCATTTTGGAACGCAGAAAGACAATTACATTTCAAGTAATTATTTTGGATCATGTTGGAGACACCAGCCATCCTTAAAACAAAATCAATATCTTGAACCCTGTTGGAGGAAGTCTTTGATATATATGAACCTATGCTCTTCATTCAGTATATTTCCCCATCTCCGTAAGTTATGAAGTTGTATGTTGCAATCTTATGTGACATAAATTGGTCGCAGTTTTACCAATCCCCAGAAGTCTTACATCAAACGTGCTCCTTGTGGGTTGATTGGTTAAGAATGTTCCTTTCCATCGCCATTCCTCTGCAAGCCAATCTAATCTTCCCTTGGCCAGGATATACTCCATAATACATTCACCAAATATAATAACTACATTTCTCTCCATCTTTATTTTGTTTCAGAAAATACAGGGCTCTATAGGAATTGAACATGATTTTGCACTAGCACTGGGCAGCAAAAAGGGTCTATATAGTGGTGCCATTCATTGATTATTGAAAATACTTGCCAGCCGACACCCTCAATTACTGCCTAGATCAGAAAACCCAATCCTGCGTTATACAGAGAGGGAATTAGGCAAGGGTTTTGTAACTTCCTAAGCCAAAGGGATTTTGAATTCCTAAATGCAGTATCTTATGTTTACTTCCAAACTTTTAGTATTCCTCATTTTTTAAAAAAAATCCTTCCCTTTTTCTTCTATTTCTTCATAACTGATTGCTTTCTACTGCATTGATTGTTTTCGGAGTCCAGTCGAGAATTCTTATCTGGTAGATACGGGTCTGCTTCTTTTTTACATAAATTTTAAACACTCTTGACACAATAAGTTTGACTCCATATTTACAGATTGGGTATAACTTCAGTTCCAAAATAATGAAATAGATTTTTTAAATTGTTTTGTGTATCCTGTGTTTCCATGAAATGGTTAGTTGTAGTTGTAGCTTCTACTGTGACAGTTGCATATCTGCTTCAACTTACACTCAAGTAAAAGGTAAAGGGACCCCTGACCATTAGGTCCAGTCGTGACCGACTCTGGGGTTGCGGCGCTCATCTCACTTTACAGGCCGAGGGAGCCGGAGTACAACTTCCGGGTCATGTGGCCAGCATGACTAAGCTGCTTCTGGTGAACCAGAGCAGCGCACGGAAACACTGTTTACTTTCCCGCTGGAGCGGTACCTATTTACTTGCACTGCGTGCTTTCGAACTGCTGGGTGGGCAGGAGCTGGGACCGAGCAACGGGAGCTCACCCCGTCGCGGAGATTCAAACCACCGACCTTCTGATCGGCAAGCCCTAGGCGCTCTCTCTCTCTTCACCTATTAAAAATAATATTTTTTTCAAGGAAGGTTTTCTTTTCACAGTATGAAAATCTTAAGTACATTTTATTACATAGATCTTCATCAACAGTAGTCAAAGAGTTCTTTACTACTTAGAAAGTGTTCTGTTGTCCCTTAACTAGCTTCTTGCAGCATGAACTTGTGTAGGCAAGAGCTTGTTCATCAGAAGTGCAAAGGATCTGAAGTGGACTATGAACAATTAAATTTCATAGGGGTTAACATTTAGAATGCCACACTCTTACTTATTGAAACAGACTAACATGGCTTTTCTTCTGAATGTACTCAAAAAAGCCGTAGCAAAGAATGGTGTGTTCTTAGGAAAACGTTGCTTGGACAACTAATGAAAACTTAGAAGCACAGAAAGATCATTGTAAAGGTCTGTTAACTTCCCGTGGAGTACTAATGGTGCCCGAAAACTTCAGTGTGGATCTGACAGAGCATCTCAAAGAAAATGAAAACAGATTCAGCTATTTTACCATTGCTCCAACAGAGTCTCTAAACTTGCTTGAGATATTGATAGTATCCGGCTACCAAGTGCTTCTTCCTCCTTACTCTCTATTTTTAGTAAATTGTTTGTGTTAGGCCAGGCCAAAATGTTTTATGCAACTATATCTGTTTCTGGTAACACCTGGGAATCAGCTATACTGCTACATATAATATGTTTTCTGTGTGTTGTAAAGTGAAATATACAAATGTGGCACTAGATGACAATGGTGAGCTATGGCAAATTCAATATATTTTTCAAAAACCTTTTTTTTAAAAGAAAGAGCATTTTCACAGCATTTTTATATATGTGTAGATTCCACCCTGTTCTTGCTAAATTATCATTTATGTTTTTGTATACTTCTATGGCTGTGTTTGGATTTAATGGTGAATTATGGTTTAGCATTACACAAACAAACCTTGGAGTGCTTCCTCCTTGCCTTTCTCTACTAGAGTGGCTAAGAGAAGTCTGGAAGCTTTTTAAAAAAATAATAATATTAACTATAGTTTAGCTTACAGCTGCAAGACATGCTGCAGCTCATTTTTGTAATGCTAGACTACATTTTCGTGTCATTCTTGAACCAGCCCTGTATGTTTTACACATATTTCTGCAGTTTATTAGCACTCATTGTGGAATAGTGTAGGGATGTAAGGAATGGACTTTGGTTGGATATGGTATTTGAACTTCTGTGCTTTAACTGCTCATATACAAGTGTGTGTACAAAAGTTTTAAATTGTCTTTCGAGTAACCCTTAAATATTTTGCTGTTTGGCTCACAAAACAGATCAGCACGCAGTATTACATTGTTTTCAGTTCTAAGCATTTGATCCTCTGGACTCCTAGAAATAATTATGCTGGCCCTTTCAAGCCCTGCTGTGTGTACATATTACTTGAAAATATTCACTTTGCAAATATTATTGCATTTACATTTAGCTTATATTTAGCATTCCTCCCCCCCAATTCATGTTGCCCTGTTTTGGAGGAGGATGAAGATCTTACCTCCGTGGGGCTTCAGCCCTATAACTGCTCTTTCTAACAGTAGTTTTTCAGTAAGATTTGTGCACAATGTCAGTAATGCAGTAATCTTTGCCTATGTACCACCACCTTGTAAAATGAGTACCGGTATATAAAACAAGGAAGCTTCATGAAACCTTCAAAGCTGATACGACACAAGCTATTGTTGACTGCTTCTCATTTTGATTTCTCTGTACCCGGTATATTCTGGTGTAAAAATGCAGAGTGACTAACTGAACGACAAGAAGGAGCGTATGGGGGTATAGGGAAATTGTAATGTCAATTTGCCTGCATTCTGTATTGTAGTTGGTTGTCTTCAGCTTGTACTGCCACAGGTTCATATCTTGTTGGATCGACTAGTGTCTAACATGTTCATCACACGGTACCAGTTTTAGGAAAAGTTATTTCTTAGAGCAGGTTTCTTTTTTTGAAAAATGAAAGATTGGAAGCATGTTATTTAAAACACTCCAAGGAAACATAATTTTAGCGTTATGTGTTCTGGCGGAACCGTGCCTCCATACAAGCCATCTTACCCTCTGCAGCTGGTGTGCCAAGCAGATCTTACCCACCCACCCCCAAGCGAGGCAGAGAGCTTTTAAGCTCTCAGACTTGCTTACTGGGCTCACAGGCGTCTTCTGAGATCTCGCAAGAGGCTCCCAGAGCTAGGCAGAGAGCTTAAAAGCTCTTTTTCCCCGGGAAAACCCTGCACAAAAAGCTCTCTTTCTTCCATGCTCTTAATTTATGGGATGTCAACCAATCAGTTTTCAGCAGTGTAAAAATGTACATAAGTTGTGAGTCACCTGCGTGTTTTCAACGTATTTTATGCATCTGTTGAATCTTACGTACAATTTTCATTCATGGTCAATTGAAGCATCTTTCAGTTTTATTTATTATTACGATATGAGATACTACCATTCCTGTTTCTAAAATAAGAGAAGATCAAATTTCAAAGTTAGCAGATAAGCTGTTTGGGTTGTGGACTTTTAGACTAGTTTAGTGCTGTATTAGGCTTCTGTACATAGGTTCTGAATCCTAAACTGAATATGTGCAGACAGTGTTAGCATTTTCTAGGGCTCTATTGAAAGTTAGCAGTCGCCTATTTGATACCAGACTGGTCCTCACAATGCTGGGAGGTTGGAGACAGCCATGTTCCATTTTCTTCTGACGATTTGAGGAATAGAATGAGTTTGCTGTCACTTGCAACTCAGATGCTTTGAGTACTGTATTAACTCACATTCTTTTAATTTTTAGATATTTAATGAAAATGTAGACCTGTCTTTTGTATGTTTGCATAGACTTCGTTCTGCATGCATTGCTTTAGGAGCGGCACAGTTTGATACATCTTGCAACAAGTATCAGTCTCTTGATTTTACCTCCTCTGTCTTCACTGATGTCTACGCATTCTGCATGTTTCACTTAACTATTTAACCTTTAATCTCATTCCTCTTGCACATGTTACAGCTCTATTAACAGAGGTACTAAAACATGCACATAAGTATATATTGAAACATGTATGAAAATGCAATCCACTTCCACATTATGTGTATTTTTCTTTTGTTAACCTGCCAGGTCTTTCAAATGGTTTTGGAGATGGCAGTAAAGAGTCGGAGTTAAATGATACTCCAGGGAGAAAAGTTGAACCTCGTCGCCGTTGTGCATCAGAGTCTAGTATATCCTCAAGTAACAGCCTGTTGTGTAATTCAAGGTAAAAAAATGGAATGCATTGACGGTTTTAAGAAAAAGGCGCAAGACGTTTTCGTCTTGCGAAGCAACTCAAAAAACAAAAAACTATTTCGTCTTGCGAGGCATTCGTCTTGCGATGTACCACTGTATGTTCAAAATATAATTATTTAGATCTAGACTTCCCATAAGTAGAGGTACTCCAGTTTGTCATTTGCCCTGTGCCTCTTGAAAATATTCTCTGGAAGGTTGCAGGACCCTCTGGAACAGTGAGGAAAGTGGTAAAAATCCCCATTTCCCTTCCTCAAGCAAGAATCTTCACTGGATTTCAGAAGTGGGCAGCCCAACAGTAATATTAGTTACTGGAGTGAGAGACTTCTGGCATATAAATGGCCATGTCCATGAAACCTTGTAAAGAAGTATAACGATTCACGTGTTTCTGCAAGCTATTGTTATTGTTGTTGTTATTGTTATTATGTTTTCTGACACTTCAAATGTTTCTAGTTTTAGCCTGCCAAAATGTGGGAAAGGCAAACCAGCGCTTATACGAAGACACACGTTAGAAGACCGAAGTGAGTTGATATCATGCATTGAAAATGGAAACTACGCAAAAGCAGCAAGAATTGCGGCTGGTAACTGATATATTTACGCTATGTATTTATAAAAAAGATCTTCCTGCCTGCTCTCTAGAAATGAAGGGTGATGCCTTCCCAGGACATGTTATTCTGTGGCCAGATGAATGTGAGACTTTGCCTATTTGTGTCTACCTCTTGAAGATACCCGTTAGGTTTTCCAACTTGCCCCCAATGTGCCTCCTTCTAATCAATCTCTTATTTCCTCTGCCTCAGACATTTTGAGGTTGAACATAACAAACACAAACCTTCTCCCATCCATATTTCCCTCCTGTGCACCCTTTTCTAAATTCATCGTTAAAATTGATCTGCTTTGAACACCCGTTACACCTTTAAACTCCTCTTTCCTTGCCTTGTGCTCTGCTCTTTGTCATTATAGCAGTTGGCCCCTTATGACTATTTAACCATTCCCTTCAGCGCATCTCCACCTCGAGGCCTTGTTAGCATTGCCTTTCCCGCACCAGCCTCGCTTCACCTCATCTGCTTTCCCTCAACTGTTGTCTCTTGTTCACTCCCTCGTTACTTCTTTTGTCCATCTAATATAAACTGTAAGCCCTTTGAGCACTATATTTTCCCTGTTCTATATATTGCCTTAACACACTGGTGTCACTAAGCAAATAAATTCAATTAACAAAGAACTCTTAGTTTGCATGTTGTGTTCAGGGCTTTCCATGTTGACTCTGCTCCAAAATGCCAGGAAATCGCAGCTGAGAACAAGACACATTATTGAGGCAGTATGGTACGGGATCCATGCTGTGGTTAGTTCAAGCTTCGCCGCCACCTTGGAGCAGAATGGCTTGCAGTTCAGAATCAGAAGAACCTTTATTTGCACCAGCCACTAGCCGTAGCAATAAAATAAAATACAGTGTACTGAAGATAGAGGTAAAAACTTAACTATACAAAATACATTCTGGAGGTTTACATCAATGATCAAATAATAGATCTTATTCTAATTGCCCCTGCTAAATTTTCTGCAGTTTTTGCTGTTGCCCGGTTATCTTGATCTGCTAGAAGAAAGGACACAGTAGCAAAGGTTGAGCGACCTGGTATAGATAGCATTTGAGGGGTGATAACCTCTCTCTTCAAAGGCTTTCCATTGCAGAGGGATCAGCCTAACTCCCATTTGTCTCTTCACTGGAATAGACATGTGGGGTCTATGCAGCTGAAGCTAACATGCAACTGAAGTTACCCTTCCATGTTGCAACTACACAACTGGCACAAATGATAAGAGTTGGAAGGGACTGTTTAAGAGGGGAGGAAGAGGAGTTGACACGCACGCAGACACACACAACCAGGGTTTGCCTTCCACCATTACACTTCTGTTTATAGGTATGGTACTGTATTTGAGTGCTGGGGCCTCTTAATAAATTACCTGCTCAGAAACTGTATGTATAATTCACAACACTGTGTGGAACGAGATCCTGGGCATAAACTTATACCATCATTATACCTGAACCATATTTCAGCTTTTCTGGAGTTCAGTCTGTAAGTGCCTCAAGTCTATTAGACTTAGCTGAGATGCTCCTGAAGAGCCTGTGGGAAACTGAGCTGCCGAGAAGTCTAGTCATTTGATACGATTAAAACACAACACACATCTGCGTCCATTTCTAGTTATAGCAGTGGAAAGTGGAACTGTGTATTGGTAATTTAAAATTACAGTGGTACCTTGGTTCTTGAACATAATCTGTTCTGGAAGTCCTTTCGACTTCCGAAATGTTTGAAAGCCAAGGCACGGCTTCTGATTGGCACTGGCACCCCGGAAACAATAGCTGAAAGCTGCATCGGACGTTTGGCTTCCGAAAAACATTTAAAAACTGGAACACTTACTTCTGGGTTTTTGGTGTTTGGGAGCCGAAGTGTTCGAGTATCAACGCGTTTGAGAACCAAGGTTCCATCGTATAAACTTGAAATAATTTTCTATGCTTCCTTTCGTCCAAGGAGCTCGAGGTAGTGTACATAATTCTGCCTCTTCCATTTCATCCTCGCAAAAACCCTGTGGTACCTTAGCCGTCACGGCTGATGAGGATTCCTTATCCACCAAACTAACCCTTACCCTACATTGGTTCACTTTATAAACTATTCTTTTGGAAAATCAAAACCATGTGTTGTGTCAGTGTGGAATCTGGCATACAGAATGCAACTGAGGTAGGGTATGATTTGACCAAATTTCACCCGCACTTCGTATTGATTTTCTCTTGAACATTGGGTTTGCTGTGTGCACAGAATGGCAGGGTGGTGGAAGGACCTTACTTGCAAACTTCTCTGACTCATAAAATGGGCTGCCTTTCAAACTCTTGCTGGGCAATGCCGGTTCATACTGAGCACGTGCATAAATTTCCTCATTCATGGGAGCTTAGGCAAACTTTGGACCAGAAAATGCATTTTTTTAAATTAATTTTTTTAAAAAAGCAACTCCTGGGTAATGGCACGAGTTAGACATTCCCCTTGATCTATTGCAGTAAAAAGTTTTGCAAAAGATGCAGTAAAAACAAAAATCTTTCCAAAAAGTCCCCCCACTCCCACGCTCCTTTTTCTTAATTGCAAGTCTGAGGGCAAGGACCATCTAATTATAATTTTTTGTAAGCTGCTCTTAAGAGTCTTTTTGGCAAAAGGGTTGGGGGATAAATGCCGTACATAAATAAAACCAAACCATCAATGTCTTTGGGAAGGGGGGAAAAAAATGGTTTAAAAGTGCTAGTCGCTCATCAAACATTTTTCTCATTCAAAACAAGTCATTTTATAGCATTTCTACCTCAAATTCAGTATGGACCTAACTCTTCTACCCTGTCAACTTCCAAATCAAGCCATAGAACTTGCATCCCCACTTCCAGATTCCTTATTATATTTCCAGAATGTGAGTCAACCAGCTTAATGTGGGACCATGACTGTGGCCTTATAACTAATGTGATCAATTATTTCAGTCCTACTTGTTTCCATGCCATGTAAAACTAATTACTATCCTTTGCAGGAATGCTGATTCTTGTGAACAGGCTATAGGAGTTTCCTAGTCAAAAGCATCATCATTATTCAACTAACCTTACTCAGAGTCGACCCATTGAAGTTCATGGCTCAAACTTTATTTCAGTGGGTCTACTGTTACTAAAAGTTAGTTGACTTGCTGTTTGATTTTTCTTCTTCAAATCTACACTAAAGAACAGGAGAACAGAATCACAGGACTGCCAGTTTCAATTTGTGGAAATAATCACTCGTGAGTCTTATAAGGCCACAGCCAACAAATTCTCTTAGCTCAGTGTATCTGTGGCTCTTGCATGCATAGTATTAACTGGTTAAACTGGTCAATATGTTACTCTGTTCTCCCAGTCAGCCAGTGAACAATGTGTAACAATATATTGAGCCACCTCCAACCTTGATGTTGACAGCGTAGCCGCTTTTCTGCATGGAATGTTTTGTTCCGAAACCTATGTGGTATGGACTGGTTTTCACCACACCAAAGACTTGAGCAAGTAGAAGAGCAAAGATTAACAGCTGGTTAAAATTGCCCAAACAACATAGGAGCTGCTTCATGCTAATGCCCTACTCAAAGGGCACACACAAAGTTTACCTTTTCAGTGTGTCAACCATTGCATCAACTGTAGCCGTTATTGATTTACTCTCTCTTTCTCTCTTTTCCCCTTTAGAAGTTGGGCACAGCAGCATGTGGATTTCAACAGATGCTTCCAATTCTGTCCTTGAGCCTCTAAAAGTTGTGTGGGCCAAATGCAGTGGGTATCCTTCCTATCCAGCACTGGTGAGTTGTCATTTATATTAGAGGTGACTAGGAGTAACATACCTTTTTTTATTCCAGTTGCACAATTTATTATGGGTGCATCTGAGTTCATGAAATGGCAAGTGGCAGTTGTCATATTCTGACGCTTTCAGAGTCAGTTTCCATGTAAGTGTCATGTTAGCCCAATTTTGGAAGTATACCCAATAATTAGTTTCCCATTACAGTGGTACCTCGCAAGACGAATGCCTCGCAAGACAAAAGAGTTTTTTGTTTTTTTGAGTTGCTTCGCAAGATGAATTTCCCTATGGGCTTGCTTCGCAAGACGAAAACGTCTTGCGCCTTTTTCTTAAAACTGTCAATGCATTCCTATGGGAAACCGTCAATGCATTTCCTATGGGAAACCATGCTTCGCAAGACGAAAAATTCACAAGACGAAAAAGCTCGCAGAACGAATTAATTTCGTCTTGCAAGGCACCACTGTAATTTATTCCAACTTGTGTATATATATATATATGTCCTTTCATATCCATATTTGGAGATGTCAACTCTCCAATACGTTCTTAAACAACAACAACAACAACAACAAGCAAACCTGGTTTTCTGTACCAAGTTGGAATAAATTGATACTGGAAATATTAATAGATCCATTTCAATAACATTTTATGCCTGGTTTTGGTACAGAAATGGTTTTGGTCTCCCTTTATGATGACTTCTGTCAGGAGAGTGGGGAAATGTGTTCCAGTTACTTCTCCTTGACTTCTCAGCGGCTTTTGATACTATCGATCACGGTATCCTTTTGGAGTGGCTGTGCAAGTTAGGGGTGGGCATCACTTCTTGGTCTTCCTTAGCCGTTTCCAAGAGAGTGATGCTTGGGGAGTGCTCTTCAGCTCTGTGGAGTCGT